>NW_010512468.1:0-13799 GCF_000687285.1 Phaethon lepturus | reverse complement strand
GAATGGACCTAGAGGCTCTATATAGACTTTTTGGGAAAACAAACAAAAAACCACCCACCCACCTATTACAGGGAAAACTGAGTATCATATGAAACATTCAGATAACAAACAATAATACAGCTTACAGGTGGCTGTTTAAGTTAAACGGCATAGGCAATGTTCCCAAACTAACTAGTTTCTTGTACAAATGAGGCAGCAGAAACTATTTACTGGTTTTCTACTGCTAATAATCAATTTTGAACTTAAGCTGTTTTGGCAGTTGAAAGCTCTTAAGAATGAACAAAGTATGGCTTATACAGCCTTGAAATTACAAAAAGAAACTCTTGCACTCAACAGTAGAACTCTGAATTTATATCAATCCACATTCAGGAAAATATGTTTTTGCCAGGAAGTGCCTGCCAATCACCATTTCTTACTTGCGTATCCGTAAGAAAAAAAAGTTGGGATCTTCTTAGCCAAAGGTATTTTTCTGAGCCAATCATTTCAGGTTCGTCTCTTGGAACGAAGGCAGCAAGCTGGATCTTTTCTTTACAAAGGTTTCTCTGGATATAGATTGGCCGGGCCTCATTTGGTTTAAACACAAACACTGCAAAACCAAGAATGTCTTCTCTTTAAACTCATGAAATTCTTACCTTCCTTGATACCTGTCAAAGCCCTGTGTATCACAGCCAGTAAAAAGCTGGACAGGACTGCTTTTAAGCACTAGTTTGCAGGAATTATAGTTGTATAACCTTACTGCATAACAGTAGGTACCTTCCACAATATTACAATCCAGAAAACATACTTGGAAATTAACTTTTCTGTAGAACAGTAGCTCTAGGAGGAATAATCATAATTTACAATGAAAGCTCTAAAATGTTGCTGTACAGTTCAACCACAGTTTTGCATTTACAGGAAAGGGTCAAGAACATTCAAGACCCTCACCCAGAGACCATGGTTTATACTGTTCTATATCCTGTGCTGGAAACTAGCTGTTGGAAGAGAAGATGGGGAACCAACATGCTTTGCTTGACTGCTGCTGTCAGACATGGCTCAGTTTTCCACAGGTGCGAACACAGACTCAAGTCTGTCTTATGACTTTCATGGAGCTGAATTCTAAGAAAACCTTTTCTAGAAATTATGCTTTCACAGTTTTAAATTCCACTGACTATTACTTGTCAAAGAAGCTTTTGTACTTACAGCTGGACTCTTTTGAGAGCCATGAGACAGCAGCAATATGTTCTGAAAGGGGATCGGGTTGCAGAACTAAGACATTGAGGTGGGCACTCCATTCCACTGAAAAGCAAACACGGCAACAGCCAGACATGAAAAGGTGGCATTCAGTTCTATCCCACTACTTTGCCAAACAAAAGGTCAAACGGGAATGACATGCGGGGCCTTAACCTCTGGAAAAGGCATGCAAGTTCACTTATTCCCAGATGAATAAATATACACAAATACTATGAACTCCTACACAAATGTAGAAAATACTAGCTATTACTGTGTTGTCAATCATCTAACTTAGAATCTACTCTGCACATGCACACAAAGCACATGCACGCTGAACACGATACTATCTTGCCTGAAGTATCAAAATCCTTACATTTTCCACAGGACATTTTGTAGTGGGTCAACGTGGAATCAAACTAGAATTATTTTAAGGTTTCATAGTAAATTCAAGCCTTAAGTGTTACTACTCTAGCATATGTTTCAGCTTACATGCACAACTGAGCAGGTTCCAGCAGCACAGAAAGCCATAATCAGTGGCACCAATAAGGTACTTGCAACATGTTAGTCTCCCAAAGCAGATGTTCCTATAGAAGTAAAAAGTCAAAACAAGTTAGCGACCTTCAGATTTCATCTGTGTTTCTCTATGTAGTAATGATTCACAAGTCACAAAAACATTCAGTTAAGATTTAGTTCTGATATTTAAAATCAGGATAAATTTGCTTTTGGCTTTCACCTCTAGTGGCTTTCACCTTTCACACACAACCAACGGATGGGTCTGGGAGATTTAAAAGTATGCATAAATCTAGAAGGATTACACGTTCCTACAACATTCTGATTTCAAGGAGTGATTTTAAGTTCTTAAGTAAGTTACAAACCTGTAAGTACTAGTAAGTGTTCACATTGTGACTGGAAAATAAATTCCGTATTTAAAGAATTCCTACTATTGCTCTAAGCACTAGAATGAGATTTGTAGCAAAACAAAGTTATTCTTATAGGCTGCTCCAATTGAAGAAAGTGTGTAATTTGTTTTCACTCATGTTAATTTCTCATTCTCTTGTTTGAGAATTATAGGACAGCCTTGTGATTTCTAATGCTATAGAATGTTTTAAAAAAAGCTAGCAAGGGACAGAATTTCTGTATTAAAACATAGCCCTTTGAAGTTATACAATTAATACAGTAATTTAATATAGTCCTAGAGTAATTCATTTCCTTTTAATATGCCATATAGTAAAGGCTACAAAAGCAGCAACTGGCCTGGGAAAATCTTGCCACTGTGCCAAGCTGTCAAGAGAAGTCTTCCCCAGAGACACAGTAAAGATGTGGCTGACATGCCTCCCCCAATTTTGCTGCAGACCAGTGTTAGAATAATGTTTCTCAATTTCTAACCTTAGAGGACCAGTATAAACAAAAGGGACTTGATCACACAAAAGAAAAGCTTACAAACATACGCGCAAAAACATGCAAGCGAGAAATCTCTGTATCTTTCTATGATTCTTTATGTCAAGAGTCTTTAAAACATTGTGACTGTGCAATGTTTTGCCTTCCCTTTTGGGTGTTTCCTGGAAGCAGGTACATGAAGGATCTCAAAGTCATTACTACAGTAATGTTAGAGAAGCGAGTTTGAGAAGCAGTTAGAAAAAACTTAGCACTGAAAGGGTGGCAAGTAGGTTTGTAGCATCTTCCTGTTTCAGAAATTGTTTAGATAGAGATCTGGCACAGAGATTAAGTTGGTGAATCAGTGAGGTCACCTATTGCCCTATTTTTTCAACATTATCATAAGAAAAGTGATACTTTACCTGGATCAGAAACTGCTGTATATTTGCACAGTCCAGGAAGCCCAATATTAAGGCTGTCCTACTCTTTGACTCTCTCTTTTATCTTTACCATCAACCTATGCCATTCCTCATTATCCTTATGCAACAGAAGAGTATCTAAACCTTCACGATGTCTTTTATCATGCAAGCACACAATGAAGCATGCTGGGATAGTCTTCCAGGCAAATAGGGATTTTTCCAACAGGAGTAGAAAGGGTCAAGGTATATGTTTTATAATAGGGATAATAAGGTCAATGTGGCTTTACAGTTTATTGATATAATTTCCATTTGTATGCACACATAATGAATAAAGAACAAACTACTTCTGTTTATACTTTTTCAGGACTTTGATTCATACCTATATCAATGGAGAAAAAGAGAAGGGCTACTAACACATTACTAACATACGACTTGAGTATTGGAAGTACAGGAGTCATAAGCAAGTAAGAAGATGAAACTGCAAAGCTTGATCTTATTATTTTTAACAGTAAATTACCAACCACCTAAAAGCTATTTTAGAGTCTTTTCTATATGTTAACTTAATACCGTTAAATTCAGTATTTATATGAACACATTCATATAAATTGATTCTTTCTGTTCCGAGAGTTCGAGAAAGACATAAAAAGCCAGACGAAAAACATACCTTATTTTGCCAGGTGGATGGCAAAACGTACACTTAAGATCCCATGTAACTGAATCCCATACAGTGACAGTTTCTTCAAAGCTAACAGCAAGCAAAGAGCCATCTTCTGAGAAACAGCATTTAGTAGCTTGGTAGTTGTGGTAGCTGCCTACAAAGTCACAGCTCCAGCTCACACTTTGCTGTGCTGCATTGAATAAACAAGCTAGTTAATTCAAGTCTATACATGAAAAAAGAAGAATTCAAATATTAGGGCTGTAAGATAGGCTCAAGAGCATTTTGTTTCAGATGGCTCACATTTTTGAGGAGTACAGAGAATCTGTCCTGTCCTAGTATAAAAAACATCTAGTAGGTTTTCCATTTGTCCTCAGTTTTGCATCTGAATAGTGAATCTTGAGATTGACATAGTACAATATTCATGTTTCCTTTGCCAACTACATTAACTGTGCTCTCGAATAGGCAGACGTTAGATAAAAGGAAAAAAAGAAAGATACTGAAGTAGATTCAACATTTAGAGTTCTGACACATACTCTTCTTTTAAAACTGTAGCAAGAACATAAGCGTTACTAAAAATTTTAACACAAGTTGCATTTGAGTCCAACAAAACTCATGGTTCATTTACATAAAGTATGAGGACCACAAAGTGACCCATCAGCATGGGTCCTTGTCTTGGTTAACCTGCCAGTGCATTCAGTTGGGATACCTTTCCCATTGTTGATAATGACCATAAAATAAACAAACAAATTGATGTACTTACCACAAAACATACATTTCCCAGTATAAATACATTCATACAGCATGCTTTTGAAACATAAAGTAAGATGAGGAAAGAAAGGAGAATAAGTTCACCCTAAGCTAAGATATCCCTTATATAATGGCTACAAGTTGATGATTAAAAGAACTGCCTGTAAAAAAAGCCAGAAACAATTCACTACTATAAACTGCATGGCACCATCTACAGGCACAGTGAGAGATCTGCAAATGAAAACATGCCAGAGTGTATTCTACTTGTGAACTAATTAGTTTATTAATATTTGCTGCACAGAAGCTGCAGCATGTTGAATCTTTCTACTGAAGCATTCCTACCCTATCCCCCCAGGCAAATTACACCACAAGTCAGCACTAATTTGTACTTTTACATATGCTGTGAAACAGAACTCTATGTATAATCACTTAAACACACAAACAAAAAAGTACATGCAAAAAAAAAAACCAAACCCTGATAAGGTTACTCAGCAGATGGAAACGGAATCCATTAGGTTTCATCCCCAGCCCACACTGTACTCAAGATCGAAGTATCTGCTCATTAAGTTAAGATATAATCTAGGCTTAGAATCACTTACAATTAAAAAAGGAAAAAATCCCCAAACCTCTCAGATATCATTGAGGGAGTTGCTATTAAGTAAATATATACATAAATCCTAGTAAATGAATACAAGCTTTTGTTTTTCTTCTCATGAGCCATCACTGCTGAGGTGCAAACAGCTTGGAAAGACAAAGTCAACTTAGCAAACTAAGTTGTCCAATCAAAAGTGATAAGGTTCTCACCTGCCCACGAAAACACAAACACGCTACCAAACTGCAAGCAGTTCAGCAAGACCACTACCACATCTACCTGGGAAGATGAAAAGATAAGATTCCCAAGCGTCAGGAAAGTTCTAGCTCACTTAAGTGTGCCTGGTACTGTAGTAACATTTAAGTAAAAGGAAATTAAGCAGCGCAAAACCTTTTCTATTTCACATCCAAAGGCATAGAGGGTAATACACATCCCTCAGCTGTTCTGTTTGAAACAAGTGAACATCTGCATGCATTTTCACGGTGAAATCTGGTTACCTGAGTAGCTTGGAAGTGGATCCTAAATATCCATTCTAGGATTTTCAAATACCTAACAGGAAGGCAGGATGTTCAAAAAATGAACTCCGAAGTGGTGGAGCTGCTGATTGGCAAATTGCAGTTATTTTACACTGTCAACTAACACTTAGTATCACATTTTTGCATCCTGCTCCCTTGAGCAAAAGTCTCAAATAAAAAGGCTATACCCAGAGGAATGACAAAAATCCATTTTCCCAGCATGGAAAAATCATTACCACAAACTATCCTTTAAACAATCAACGCAGGCTGCCATTCGCTTCTGCAGCATGCTCAGCAAGGTCTTTTTTATTTCAGGAACCTCCATCTCAATCCCTAATATTGCAAAACTATGAGAGAACTCCATCACAGATGATGCTCAGGAGAACACAATACTCCATGCAACATTAGAAGTAGATAAATGCATGGGACTCAACAGCCTGGTTGTGAAAGGATAAAGTTAGGGACAGAATTTCTATAGCATGTTACAAGGTGGCAAGTAAGAATAAGTTATGTTTTGACCATACTCACCCTCCGGATCAGTGTCTTCTACCATCACCCAGACTTTAAACACACGGTCTCTGCCAGCTGTTACCAATATCAGCGAGTCATCTTCCAATCCATCCATGTCACGAAAGCACATGTCTGTTATGTGGTCCTCATGGGGCGTATTTATTCTAGTATTCAGCTTAAAACTGTAGGAAAAGAAAACAGATCCTTGCTATTTTATTTCATTTGGAACTTGGGGAATATTTCCATTTAAGATTCTGGAAGGACCAGGGAGAGGAGGAATCAAAGAAATGTTTGCCTAATTAAGATAGCTAAACGGTATCGCATTTACACATCAGATTTTCCTAATCACTTCCATACAGTGAAAGAGATTGCAGCCCAGCACTGAGAAAGGATTCCCACTAAGCAAGCATCACTCAAATATTCAGCCTGAACTCTGGGCAGTCTTTCCAGTACTTAGACACAGTCACATAGCTACTACACAGATCTGCTTTATTTTGCTTTGTTATTTATTAAGAAAACAACAATTTACAGTTGAAATATATATATATTTTTTGTAAATAAGAAAATCAGGGAAAGTGTATGAACCAGATGCACGTTAGCAAAAATAAAAAAAATAAGAAAAATCAACAATAAAGTCATAATCTTCTGTACCTTAGAAAGAATAATCAACTAATGATTAGACAAAGGTAGGAAAACTGAACAAGCTATGGAACCATTACATCAAGTCCATGACTTTTAATACCAAGTAAATATGTGAATTCAATTCCCATGATTAAAATAGCCTGTCTGATTAATATAAGTAAATTAGATTCAGAGCAATTATTTCCAATCTGTATTTACTTCAACACTCTGGATTTTTTCAGATGTGTGTAGCATGCATAGTAAACTCCCTAAGGTCTTCCCTAGAATTTTATTAGTTGATCTGGGAAAAACTCTGTCTTTGCCTATGTAGATATTTGCATGACAAATTTGGACACCCAGAAGGCCAGCTCTATTATAGTTACCTTTGTGTTTCTTCATCATAGAACCACAGCTTCAACTGTAACTCGGGGTCATTTACTTCTTCTCTCTCTTCTACTGTTGCTAACCACTTGCCTTGCGCGCTAAACGCAACTTTTACCAAGTCAGCTTGGTTTAAACCTGCCTGATGAATGTATTGTCGTTGCACAATATCCAACTGCAAAACAAGATGACCAAAAATAAATTTCAAAATGCAAGTGTAGATTTACAGATATCATGCATAAAACGATGGAGAAGGGATGTTCTGAAAGCACCGATTAAAACTGACTGGGCTGTGGCATAAAAAAAAGCAGGGCAAGCATAACTGGGGCATGTACATGCCACAATAATGCTACATGTAAGAATGAAAAAAAAGGAAGATATTTTAGAGTGATTTTACCTAGAAATTTTTGGCATTTAACAGGAAGAGCACACTGTTTTGAAGCATTTGTTCAAAATGTCAACATTCAGCTATGCTTAACTAAAGTAACACAAGCTTGCGATAAAGCCAAAAACATCTCAGCTTGGCACCCAGTCTTACGGTATAGCTGCTAGCTTTTTTCCCTGTTTGACATATTAACTCTTCGAATAAATTCTGATGTATAACTTACTTGATTGAATACATTAAAGTTTTAGTACAATCCTGTCCAACTTACACTGAACAGCTGTTGGTCACTTTGAAGACAATAGAACTGCAAGTGACCTGGCTCTCCATTCAGGACCAAAGCTTTGGTTCTGGGATCAACCACTAGACCAGTCTTAACATCCGTACCTGGAAACAAAAGGCAAATGACAATGACCTAAGATGGGAAGTGACACATTCTTCCCTCTAAGCAGAAGATAAATTTTATTGCACTTACTTTTGATTAGCCCTTGAATACTTTTGGAAAATCTTAGGTTGCTGTTGATTATTGAAATTCCTGAAAGGAAAAGCAGATAAAGTCTTGCAAAAGGCTTCTGCAATGTAACCACGTCTCACAGTGGGGAAGGGACCTTAACCAACTATACTTAATCCTATAAATGTATCTTTTCTCAATTTATGACACCCCTACATCGAGGTGGAAAGCCAAGTTAGAGCAGTCACCAGGCAACTTCACAGAACTTTAACGTAGTATCTTGTTAATTTAGCTGAAATTAGCAAAATAAAGCTCATATAGATTTGCATTCCATTTTGCATTAAGTGATAAAATGTATTTTGGCTTACTGTTGTCTGTATGCAAGGTGCAACACAGCGTGCCATCAGATGACATGGAGATGTACTGAATAGCAGATCCCAAACGAGGAAGGAAATCCCTCTGGCGGTCTGATTCATTGCGCCACAGAACTAGAACAGATTCAACTCCGCCACTCAGGAAGGTGGTTCCTTTTCCAGTAATAAAAATGCAGTTATAGGTTTTGCTTAAAAAAAATAGCATCAGCATGCATGTTTACAATGACATACAAACATAGGTTTCTCAAAAACCTTTCCTAAACTGTCACATACAAAGCAATTATTCATCATAACTTGCCTGGGCAAGACACATAGACATGTTTCTCATTATCCCATGTTAAATTGCTAGAGAAACTTGGATTAAGTAACAAGAATTTGTGCCTACGCTAAAATTTAAACAATTCTTTGGAAGTAGTAGATCCCATTACTTTCTGAACCAGCTGAGTATTTGTGTTAGAAGGAGAACAATTCAGCTATATTCTATCAGAAGTACTTCGCAGTAAGAAATATCCTAAGGAGAATAGTTCAGATCACACCATTCAGGTAAAAGTTAACCGTATTTTTGCCACTAGATTTGAGCTTGGAGAAGACTGGCTTGTTTTATTTGGATGCAAGTAGGACTCTGGCAAGAACCCATCAGTATTACTGATGAAAGAGAGGAGGAAGGAAGAGTGGAGGCGTGGGGGAAAGAGGTAAGAGGACATGTTAGATTTTACATTCTGCCACAGAAGGTAGATATTTGACATTATGAATGCAAATCAAAATACATAAAAAATAACAACTGCTTCCATTTTTATTTAAATCCTTCCTGAACATATTTAAAACTCTAGAAATTCATGAAATGAATTCCATGAATTCCAATGAATTCCAATGAATTCATGAAATCCATGAATAAGTGGGCGAACTCAAACTTCTATTGATTTTTCCTTCCCTGCTGCAATTCTTTGACTTTGAAGGGTTTTTTTGTTGGGGACGGGGGACAGGGATGATGGAGCTTGGGGACGACACACACGGATGGATGGACAGACAACGACTGTTTGTTTGCTCTTGTTTGTTTTACTCACCCTCTATAGAAAAAGCTATATCCATGACACTATCATGATGCCAGTGCAGTGTGGAAAATGTGTACTCCTTCTTGTGGCAGAAATTCCTCCTATGTGGGGAGGAACAGAACAGTTCTTTAAGCACAACATCAACAACAGAGCAAATGAAAGGAAATATTGTATTGAATCAAGCATACCATCCTCTTCTCTAACTTCTAGAATTTCTTGTACGCTCAAGAGATACAAAGGGAGGGAAATAACCATGCTAGCCGTGCACACCACGCATCTTAGACATACTGAGCAACTCAGCGCTGCAGAACAACGTTTCAAGCATATTGTTCTTAGCCACGCAATTCCATTAGTGTGCTCTCCCTAGGACTCTACTTGCCCATGAAGAGTTATTTCAGTTGCTCCTGCATTACCTTTTTCAAATTCAGTTTAGATTCATGGAGCATAGCTTAACAGGAATGTTTTCTTATTTGACATTTAACTGAAGCTGTACCGTGAAGTCAGTGTCAGTACTGCAGCTTCATAGAGCTTGCCCACTGCTCATTATGACTTCTGAAAATGGCAACGCTAAGGACAAATTAGACTGGTTTGCTTAGGTTTCACTTAATTCCTATGGTCACATGAGTTTATGGGGTACAGAGTTACATCACAAGATGCATACCAGAGGCGAATCTTTCCATCAGCATGGCCAGTTGCAATACAATCCTCCGTAGGATGGCATGCTATGCAGGTGAAGCGATTGTTTCCACTTTTTGTCTTTGTTGCCCTTAGAGAAAACCTTCAAGAGTTAAGAAAGTAACTTTAATTATATGACTTGTGGGTTTGCTTTGTTTTAAACAAAGCTTCAAAAGGATCCGCTAATGCACATAAAAATAATTTTGGCTAGCAAAATTAAACGTCTCCAAGTTGTTGTAGTTACGTGTACTCTCCAAAAAAATAGTGACAGACTTACTTTTCTCTTTATTTCATTAGTTCTTTGCCTTCAATCAAGCTGAAATAAATACTTTTTCTTCTTTCTCCATCTCTCTCTCCCCCCCCCTTCACCCCCCTTCCTCCCCTGCCCCTGTTTTGGCCCTGACCAAACTATGTCACTTGTTTTAGTCCAGCATCAGCCTAACCATCTACCTGAAAAAAAATACATGCCTGTGCTGAAAAGGTAAGCTACCAATGCCACTGCAGCACCTCACTGTCTGCCTCTACGGGAAGCTTCTTACATAGTGACTACATTCCCTCCAGTATAAAACCAAATGGTTGCTGACAAACATAAAATCATGTTTGCACACCTCACCAGTTAACAAACATTTGTGATACAGACTGAATCAATACCTGACATTTTCATTCTTACCTGTTCAACTGTTTCTGTTTAAAAAAATAAACTTGGAGATTAACCTCCTTCACTGATGCCACATATTCACCCTGTTATAATAAAACAACAAATTAGGACATACAGATTATGTTCTTACACACTAAAGAAAAAAATAATCGTGTTTCACTAAAAAATACTTAAAATTGGAGATAACATGAAGCTGATATTAAGTAAATATTTTCCTATTATAAGTGGTGGTGTTTAGTTTTTGTTTTTTTAATAAAAGAAAGCATAGTTCTTACACAGATTCATTTAACTTTAGTTTTGTTTCAGTGCTGCTGTGCCTGTATAAAACCATAAACAGCATATAGTTCATCTCAAAGGAAAAAAACCCCCAACCAACACCCAACAGAACAAAAAACCCAAAAGGTGAATATACTTCTCTTCCAAATGCAACACGCTTCGGTGACGCATCCACACCATCCAAAACCACCGACAATTCCTTGGCTTCCAAATCTTGGCCTGCTGCTTTTGTCAGCTTAACTGAGACCAGTTGGAATGTATCTGACCAAAGAAAAATCTGTTATAAAAAGGCTTTTATGAACAAGTTTATGTATGCCCCTTACAAAGGGGATTTACACCTCTTCTACCTTAAAACTAACATGTTAGTACCTTCCAGTATTTTTTATAAGTGTGAAAAAGTTTGTAATACCTTTCAAAAATTAGCTGCCTCAGAAATTTTGATTCAAACAATAGTTTTGAAGATTGAGAACTAGATAGTGGATACTAGTGCAACTGTAAGCAGAAACCAAGCAAAATCACATAATATTTGCTCTTGCTCTGAAGTGACATTTATATATAGTAAGGTCAAGCTATATTTATTTCAGACAAAATTCTAGGAAAAAATGTCTAGGCATGCTGTTAAATATTTACATTAATACTGCTTAACATGGAAGAGTACTCTCAAGTACTGTAGCATACCCTGTATCATGGTAAGCATTGCTTAAAATTCATTGCCTCTAACACATCAGATACATGGAGTATATGCTTCAAAAAAGCACTCTTCTAAGACAAACATTAAAGAAATGGATGTCATAGAATGAAAACAGAAAAAAGGTACAAAACACAGGACTGCAGACATCTGTCATAGGATTTAAGAAGTATATTAAAGCATAGATCTATTAAAGCACGTTCTTGCAGCATGCTATTCACTGACATGACAGTAGCTTAGACATAGAATGACTTAGATGACAAGGATGATGCTAATCATACTGTACCTCTTTCACCACTCTTTGGAATTATAACAAACACTGAGTCCTCAGAACTAGCAAGCGTGTACAGTGCCAGAAGTTTGGATCCTACAGTGAAAGTCTGAAGAAAAAAAAAGAGGGAGGTCAACAACTATTACACTTATGCGTATGGTTTTCAACAGTGAATAATGCTAAGTTTTGACAATAAAGAAAACACATGTGCTTTAAGGAAAGCCTGATGTATTAATTAAAATTCTCAGTTCTAAGAGAGATAAAAAGACCTTTATTCTATAAAGGACTAATACAAATGTTAAAACAATACAAAGAAAATGAGACACATCAGATTTACTGAAAAACCTGAAGGTCCCTTATGCCTAAGCATAAGGCCCACCTATGGGAAAGTGCCTCTATTTAACAGAAAATGGGAGCAAGAGGGCAGTTAGCAGCCCACATTTTCAAGCCATCATATCCATTCCTATCAGCATATCACAAACTGCAGCACACTCCCCAAGAGCCACACTGCACTCTGAACTGCAGCAAGTGGCAAAGTTAGGATGTCAATACATAACCCTTCTTCTTCGCCAAAAGATTCTGCATCATCACGAACTCCTACAGAGACACACACGTCAACTGCCACAAGAAGATGGCTTTCAGGCTGCGTTAATGGCAGAATAACACATCTCAGACTGATTTGTGCCCGTTTGTAGTAATAGCTGCAGAAATCCTTATTCAGCTATCAACAGGTCAGGGATAATTTTGACGTGTGCTCAACAGGAATAACTCAACATACTTTAATGGGGATCCCATCCATGAAGTCCCACAGCTTAATGCTGCCATCAAGAGAGGAAGAATACAGCTGAGGAAACAAAAGTAAAAAATATACACTAAAGTAATATATCAAAGCCAGCTTTTACATAAAATCACAGCTTAAAAGTTGAAGGATTGATCAATGGAACTGCAATTCCGAGTGGCTGAATCATCAAAAAAACTAGGACACAGACCAGCGTTGTGCTGTCTTCAAACAAAGCGCAATGGAAATACAACACTATTATTCTAGTCTGAAATATACATTTTCATGAAGTGTGAAAGAAACAACAGCTATTTGTGTTTAATCACTAAAAACTAACCGAGTATGCACAGATATCCTTTTTGTGAACATGTATTAACATTTGCATCAGATTTTGCATTGATAACATGCAGGTACAGTCCATCTTGGCAAATAATTCTTTATATATAGACGCCAAAACAACCCGAGCAAACCCAAAGAGAGCCAGTGTAGGAGCAGCAATGAACAGGGAAGGCAGGCTGCCAGTAGACAGAGAGCACCACTGGGCAAATTAAAGGGATTTCATCAAATCTGCATCTGTATCAGTAGATAGAGAGGGGCAAACACCAATCACAGTAAGTGTTGCTGATTTTCTCACATGCTTCTTTTCCCCCTCCAATCAAAAAAAATGAAAATTTTGCTGATAGTTCCATTTTGCTGTCATTCTATTCAACGAGTGTAATCCACATGATATTTCACTTGTGTTTTTTTTTTTTCTTGTAGAAAAGAGATATAGGGTTTACTCTTCCAGGCAGATTTCAGGGAAACATTAGCTCTACAAACTATCATCGCTTCCAGCTCCTTCTCAAATTCCAGCCAACCCCCGAACACCCGGGACAGCCCCCGCGGAGCCCACTTCAGCTCGGCCGAGGGGGCGGAGCACCCCCACTGCCAGACCTTCCCCTCCCCAAACCTGCATATGGTTGTGTGGGTTCAGCTGGATGCCCGTCACCAGGTCGGCGTGGCCGCCCATCAGCCGCAGCGTCTCCTCGGTGGCCACGCTGTACATCTTCACGAAGTCGCCGCAGGCGCATAGCAAGTACCTGGAAGGGGAGAAAAGCCGTTACGCCGCCACCCGCGGGAGAAAGAACCCACGTACATCCCCGGGGAATGGCAGGCCGCAGTGATACCA
>NW_010512467.1:0-12666 GCF_000687285.1 Phaethon lepturus | reverse complement strand
TTTTTCCTGAAAGATGCTCACACGCAGCTTTGTCACCCTGTACTGCAGGTTCCACCATGGGCAAAGTCTCCTGAGAACATCCTTCCTTCCCACACCTCACACTCCAGAACAGCTAGAGTCCATGTAGATTCTGACCCCTACAGCCTCCTGAAATCACTGGTCGCTTGTCCAAAGCCTTTAGCAGTGTTGCAACAATTTGCTTTTTTACATTACTGAAAAAGCCAGTACCATAAAAGCACAAGATAAAGACAAAATTAGGTGTTATTAAGTGGTGGTAAAACCAGAAACAGAAAAAGTAGAGACAGTATAGTAGCTTTTAGGACAATACAGTTCCTAAAACAGTATACTAAAGGAGTTATACAATAGTCCAAAATAGAAGAGACAGCTTTTAAAAGCAATGAAATTGTTGATGTACTAAAGAAAATTTATCTTTCCTCTTCAATTCTCAAAAAGGGTTTATCTTCAACATGGGGAGGGAGGGGGAGATGGGAGGGAGGAGAATCATGAATCCTCTACAACAAAATCAAAAACTGTTAAGGTTGGAAAGAAGTTTTGATATGAAAATAAGAACAAAGAACAAAAATAAGAAAATAAAAAAGAACTTCTCTCATCTCAGATGCAAGTAAATTTCTTAATGGATTCCTTTCCATTCAGACTTACAAAATTCAGAATTTTTATTCAACGCAATTCTGATTTAAAAGTCTATTTCACTATTTAACAACAATAAAAAAAAGTGATGATTGCTAATCTCAGGAGGATCATTAAATTTAAGTGAACACTCTGAACACCAAGACCCCTTAAATTTAAATATATTCTGATCACACCTCTACCAAAGGCACAATATTTTTCTAATTTTGTTACAGCAAATTGCATGTATGTCTGATTTATTTTTAAAAAATAAAAAGCTACAGATGTTAACTGTATTCCTTAGAGAGAACCAGTAATTCTAGATCATTTAAAAAAAATATGAGTATCTCCCTTTGACATTGGGAAAGTTTCATCTCAGAAACTGGTTACACACAAATAGAGACCAGACCTGTTTCAGTTCTCGAGAAGAATTTGCAGACCCAAAAATGTCTTGGCCTTTATTAAACTGAGCAGGATAGTAAAGGATTATTTCTACAACTTGCCTTGCCTACAACAACATTAACAAAAAAACTCTAAGGCTTGACACTCCCTAAAGGGATAGCTTTGGTCATCAACAACTAAAATGGCAGTAATATTTACACGGAGCCAAACAGAGAACTTTAAAGTCAAAGTTCTATTTCACTGACTGCCACAATCCTCCTCACTACTTTAAGAAGTAATGGAACAACTATGCTTACACACAAGGGACATCCTTCACAAACACCAATATGGCCATCTGAGAACCACTGAACTTTCCTTTTGTCTTGGTGACAAAATTAATTCATTGTTCTTCATGAAACTTTGATCTGCCCTCTTCCATTTCAGATGTCCTCTTCCTTTTTAAGATCTACTATTACAAGCTAATTCAAAATGTCAGCAATTCCATTCTCCTTTCTGACCAAATCTATGGTAACCAGGAATATACTGCAAAGCCCAGTAGGTACTGTTTTAGGCGTGATGGACTAAGAATACAGACACGAGTAGTGTAGGCCTACACTGTGTAGGCCAAGGTATTAGCTTTTATTAACCAATAATTTATTAGACTATATGAGGGGAAAAGAAACCTCTCCTGTGAACAGAAGCTTCCAGCAAAAAGCTGTATTTATGAACATCTTACATATTTAATGAAAATACTTGCTGGTTTGATCCCTTTCAAGAGGATGACAGAATTTAAAGCACTCACACATCGTTTTACAATCCTTCTTTTCAGGTATAACTAACTAAATTTAAAGGTGGCAAAATGATACCTTAACATGCTGCAGACATTTAGAAGGTTTCCTTCCTGTATGCACTATGTTACAGTCATTTTTAAGGAACCAAACTGTTTGAACAAAATGACAAAATTTAAAGAAAAGGAAAATATTGTTTACTCACACTAGTGTTTTAATTATCTTACATTACACATTCTTCTAGCTATCAAGGAGTTTAAAAACGGTTTTATTTTGTTGTAAATGAACACGCTGTAACAGTTACATAGCCAGTAAGTCCCCCTTAAAATTACTAAAAGTTGCAAAAATGTTAAAATATTTTCTTTTTAACATCAAATAGAAAGCCTTGACATTTTTTAATTTATTGAAATTAAGAAAACTAATAGAATAAGGACGACAGACTAATATAGCATCACTGAGCAGCAGGCCTTGTTTTGTCTCTCTTACACACATACTGAAAGAAACACAGTCCAGCAGCAAAACACAGTAACCAGCACTCTGATCCATGACTCCCGCTAGCCATACGCAAGGAAAGCAAAGTCCAAGCCACACAAACAGCTCTAACCTTTGTTTTCTAATCTGAATGCTTTACACTAGAAGTCTTCAATTATTTCAATTTAAGTCAGAATATTTGTTTACATGACACAGAAATGCTATGGTCTTTTCACAGACTATGTCAAGTTCCGTGTCTTTTGGTATTCTGCTTTTGCCCCAACACAGGTTGCCAATTCGCAGTCACACTTCTTTTTTTTACCTGCATGAGTTCAAACACTTCCTGTTTTTTAAACCCTTTATTTTTGGGTTTTTTTTTAACTTTACTACCTTTAACTTTCAGTCCTATGTATATTTTTGTCTTTCAGTTTCACACCTAAATAATTTAGCATTTTTCTCAGAAATACTTTAATTATTCACCAAGAAGTACCCATGAAAGGCATATGTTATGGAATAAAAAATATGTAAGATTACAACCACAACACGCATGATGTCCATCAGCTTTTCTAACTATGTCTTAAAATTATGCATCAGGAAGATGAAAGAATGTGCAACATAACCAATCCTACCTTCTGTGACAGTATGCTCAAGAAAGGAAAACTTATTAACCTGAAGAAAACCTGTGAAACAATTTAAGCTACAGTCCTATGCTCAAACTGAAGGCAAAAGATGGCACAAGACACACTCAAACCCATAAAATATAGAAGAATTTTAATTATTAAACTTGGAAAATTGTTAAGATGCAGTGAGCTATACTGAATGGTGTCCTTACCTATAAAGTATTACTTGTGAAAATATTACAAATTGTAGCTTAAGTCATTGCTTAATAGCTTAGACGATATTAGGAATTGAAAGCAGTTTTTCACTGGCCATTTAAAATAATACTGCTAGGAGAACTGATTTTACTTCTCATCACACAACGGAAACACACCATCACAATACCTTTAGGACAGGACTGTAATAAGATCATCCCTTGCTGAGCAACAAATGATCTCATAAATAATACTCTCTCTCTAAATTGGAGAGAGATGGATTTGATGGGGGGACTGTTGGGTGGATAAGGAATTGGTTGGATGGTTGCATCCTGACGGTAGTGGTCAACAGCTCAATGTCCAAATGGAGACTGGTGACAAGCGGTGTCCCTCAGGGGCCTGTATTAGAACCAGTACTCTTTAATGTCTTCATCAATGACACAAACAGTGGGATCAAGTGCACCCTCAGCAAGTCTGCAGACGACACCAAGCAGGGTGTGGCAGTTGACACACCTGAGGGACAGGATGCCATCCAGAGGGACCTGGACAAGCTCAAGAAGCGGGCCGATGTGATCCTCATGAGGTTCAACAAAGCCAAGGGCAGGGTCCTGCACTTGGTTCAGGGCTACTCCCAGTATCAATATAGGCTGAGGGATGAAGGGATTGAGAGCAGCCCTGGCGAGAAGGCCTTGGGGGTACTGGTAGATGAAAAGCTGGACATGAGCCAGCAATGTATGCTCACAGCCCAGAAGGCCAACTGTATCCTGGGCTGCATCCAAAGCAGCATGGCCAGCAGGTCCAGGGAGGGGATTCTGCTCCTCTACTCCACTCTGGTGAGACCCCACTGGGAGTCCTGCATCCAGCTCTGGAGCCCTCAGCACAGGAAAGACATGGACCTGTTGGAGGGGGTCCAGAGCAGGGACACCAAAATGATCAGAGGGATGGAACATCTCTCCTATGAGGACAGGCTGGAAGAATTGGGGTTGTTCAGCCTGGAGAAGAGAAGGCTCCAGGGAGACCTTATTGCAGCCTTCCAGTATTTAAAGGAGCTTATAAAAAAGATAGGGACAGACGTTTTAGTAGGGCCTGTTGCGACAGGACAAGGGCTAATGGTTTTAAACTCAAAGAGGGTAGATTTGCACTAGATACAAGGAAGAAATTTTTCACAATGAGGGTGATGAAACACTGGCACAGGTTGCCCAGAGAGGTGGTAGATGCCTCATCCCTAGCAACATTCAAGGTCAGGCTGGAGGGGGCCCTGAGCAACCTGATCTATTTGAAGATGTCCCTGCTCACTGCAGGGGATTTGGACTAGATGACCTTTAAAGGTTCCTTCCAACCTGAAGATTCTATGATTCTAGGTTAACAAAGAGTGCTGCTTTTTCTGTTACAATCTCTCCCTTGCTTTTGTGGGGATATGAGGAAACCATGATTAAGGAATACCAATAATGGGAAATACATTAATACTGTCCCACAAATTAGTCTCCCAGTTTCCCCATTATTCTGGTAACTCAGTAGAAAACAACAATTCAAAGAAGAGGGAATAAGAAACGTACACAGTGTTATAGGTTGAAGTGGATTATGAAGGGTCTTTGCAATTTTTTCAGCAGTAAGAGATTTGATGTGATCCACCTCTCCTCAGTAACTCTATCTCAAAAAATGCCTCAAAGAGGTATAAGTAGAATTCACTGCATGTTCTCACTCTCCTTTCTCTGAATATTTGCATTCTAAGTGTGCTATGCAAGCTTCTTTCCAGCCATCAATCTCAGCACTGTTAAAACACTAACTGTCCTAATTCCAGTCACAGACTGCTCTAATCTTACCTATTACTACCTGAAAGCACTCACCCAAGCATTTGCCGCTTAGTTTTGCGAGAACAGACCTTCAGTCACTACAGTGCTATAGAGAATTCAACTCGACCTTTAGTAAGGCTCCCAGGTGATAAATAATTCCCACTTCTGACAACAGAGAGTTGCCTGCTCCTGCTAATTATTTTCCAGTACAATTCTACTCTGAGTTAATCTGATTCCAAAATTTAACTACACAAAAATGACAAGGTGAGAACATGAAAACGAAGAGCACCCAAGTCTTACCAGAAGAGCCCAAAGCTTGACTTCTCAAGGGTCAATACTGGACCACATCAAACATTGCATATTAAGTTTAACTCAACACTACATAGGAATCAGCGGGCTATAAGAAAACTACTTAAATTTTGTAGTAAAAGAGTGTTTGAAATATTAGTTATCTTCATTTTAGGTGAGAAGATAGAGTTAATGAGAAATGTAGATACTTTCATGAGGGTCAGCATCCTTTCTAGTGAAAAGCTAAAGACTAAATTATGTATTTTAAAATCATTAACAGCTAATTCTTGAGAACAACACTGCCTTTAAACCAAGTGACTACAAAAACTGCACAGAAAAAGTCATCCAATTTCCCACTGAAAGACATCAAATTTCAGAATTATTCCCTTATCCACGTTGATTTTTGAGGAACTTTTGAGGGTAGATATTAGAGACAGAGGAAAGACGAGCATCTCCAGCATCCTTTAGCCAGCTACGTAACATACACTTGCATGACACGGTCAACACACAGGTCTTCCATCCTGAAGAGTATTAAGAAACCTTAGTCATTCTGTAAGTCTTCTTCCATATAAATCAGTCATCCTTGCTGTCCTCCTCAGTACCTTCTCCAGTTCTACTACATACTTTTTGAGACCAGGTTGAAAGTAGAAAAGATGAAAAAAATGCACACAGCATTCATTTAAGACTGGAATATACTGTGGATATAAACACTGGCATAGATGATGTTGTCTGTTTTATTCTTTATTCTGTTCCTACATCTTCTACATCAACCTTTGAAACCATCAGCTTTTAAGCTGGGGGAGTGTCAATAAACATCTGGAAAAATGTTTTTACTTCCCCACAGTTAATAGGGAGGGATTGAAACACAAAATTTTCAAGTATGCAGGCAAATAAGCCCAAAGTGTATGTCTCTGCTATTTAAGCTAATTTTAATTTCTTATGGCCTTTAAAGCTTTGAAATTGAAGCAACCAGCATAATAGATTTACTCAAAATAGACAAGAACATCAACCAACTCTGAAAGCAAGTTCTCCCTGGTAGTTAAAAAAAATAAACAAAATCCGAAAAAGGCTGTAGTGGGCAGTCTAGATTAACTTGCTCATAGGAAGTATTTTAAAATGTGGTTATTTTATGCACTGAAGTGCAGTCTGTATAATCTTTTTATTAAAACTTATATTACTTAGCAACAGATTTTCTCCTTGTCTGTATAACAAGCTGTTCCTTATTTTGAATCATACATAAACCAAACTCAACTGAATCTTGTAAGAATTACTTCTTGATAGACTACCCTACTCAGCTTTTCAACGTGTGTTCTAACTTCCCCTTGGTTATATGGTTGTATGACATTTGTTATTGGTTGTATGACTGAGGGTTAAAAGCATAGGCTGAAATTTACTCATATTCTGTTAAAGATTCTGTTGGCCTCTGCTGGAGGCCACTCTTCCTTCACTTTTTATGCAAAAATAAACAATATTTTCCATTTTATTTGCACAGGAGCAGTACTATTCTAATAGTTTTCTCATGAACCAGTCACTTTTTTCCTGATCAAAATGGAATACAAACAACAAACAAACGTGACGGGCAATTTGTAAAAGAGCTAAATCTACAAGGTCTCTATATAGCACCAGAAACACTTGCCATACAAGAGCAACACTTTCAAATACGGTTATGTAATTAATATAAAAATAGTATGCAAGCTAGTGTATGTTATATTCTTAACCCATTCCAACATTTACTTTTTATTCCAGTCCTAATGGGACATTTTCATAAAGCAATTCCTAATTATGTCAGCCTCTTATTACCAAATACTTAATTTACACCCCATTTTGATGAACAGTTCTAGCTACTCCTTCGAATACACATTAGGTCTCCTATGCTAACACAAGAATATACCTACTGCCAAATATTACTCTATCCCCGTTAAGTCCCTCTGAAGTTTCCATCTCCATTATTCAATAAATAATTTCACCACCTACAGATTTTGCCAGTTTATTAGTACCAGTCTTTTTCGTCATGTTACGAACTAAGACTCCCACTAGTTTTCTCTCCCATAGCTATTCCCTTAACAATGCAGTTTTACTCACCATCCCATGACAGAATCACAGAATCACTAAGGTTGGAAAGGACCTTTATCAGCAACCTCTCACAACACATTCACCAATGGATTTATTTCATTTTATTTTGAAATTACACACAAATATCAGTCTTCCACCAGATTTTCAATACTAACTGAATTTTTTCCTGTCCTTGTAACTTGGATCCAGAAGTCAAAATACACTTTTTTCTTTTAAATTCAAAATCTTTCCAGCTACTACAGTAAGACAGTGATTATTTTTTTAAAAGGTAACACTGTAAGAAGGTAGTTGGAAATAGAAAATAAAAAGTGCCAAGAATGAAGGAATAAAGGGAACAGAAATTTAAGACAAAGCAGCTTCCATTCTTCTAACCTGGGAGGAAGAGAAAAGGGAAGTTTGGCAATCTCGTTGCTCTTCATCTTCCACTTAGCCTTTTACATTTCCTTTTACATTTTATTTTGCCTTTTGACTGTTACACATAGATACTTTAATGTCACTGTGTATACTAGGCAATGAAAGAGAATCGATTCCAATGTATCAGTTAGTAAAAACAAAGTCAGTTTTTAAGACCAATGTATCTTGATCTGTTCAGCAGTTTTAGTTCATGCTTGCAAACAACGACGAAGAAATACTACTGAATTTCTCAAGAACTAGCAGAGTACTGTGTTTCAAAACTGGACATGTGTTCTTTTTTCAGTTTTGATGAGCAGGTATCTTGTGCAATTTTACAGATTATGAACCTTATCTTTCCTGTTTACTTTTTCCTATTCTAAAACTACAACTCCTTTGACTTGATTTATACTGAGAAATCACTGACTACCTTGAAATGCACATACAATCCAAAGTTCTCTCATATTTTTCACCCGCCTATATGAGGAACAGATAAAAGGTTTCATTTGTTTCTTTTTTAAAGGACTCTTCTGCTAATCTCCTGCTCCATTTAAATGCTTATAGCAAAAATATTTAGTTAGAAACCCCAATAACTAGCAACATGCGCAGAGTATACCCCGTATACTTTTGTCTGTGCTCACAGAAGTACAGACAAGAGCTCTCTTCTGCCCACTTCAGGCTGCAAGGTGAAGGTATTGAATGTGTAAAACAATTATTTTGCTGTTTATTTTTAAGATGTAACATCCTCTTCTTGTAATTGTTTTAATTGTTTTCTTCCACCTCCACAATGATTTTCACGAAGATAACTCTAAAATCCTAACAGAAAAAAAGTAGATGGAGTAATTCTGTGCCTTTAGAACTACTTGAGAAGGTCAGTTACAAACACATATACGTATTCACAATGCCATTTACACAGAAGACAAATCAAGAAAATGTCCTACTGTGTTTTCAGTAACATATTTATATTTGAAAGAATTATTCTGAAGTGACTTGAGCCAGTGAAAGATTCCTTGCATTAGACATCAGAGGCGGAATTTCACTACAAAAGAAAAGACTATTGGCCATACTAATTACATTACCCCAAGTTAACATCCTTAACAGTGAGGATGTTAAGAAGTCTTCAGGTTTTGAACTGGTTACATTTAAATACGCTCAGACCCTAGTCACTTAAAGCAGAACATAAGCATCTCTAACATATTCCAGCAATAAGAAAAATAGTGATTAATAAACAAGTTTCAAATGCCCAAGAAAATAGTCTGCTTTGTTAAACACACGCTTTGCTCCCATTTTTATTAAAGATTTTCTTTTAGTCAAAAGCCATTATAAAGCAACACAACCAGCTAAGTAAATTTCAGTTTATTCTTCAAAGTCAGTAGAATTTAAGTTAAATCCAAATCCATATTCTCTTCAAACATGATATTGAAAGTGGTTTTTTGACAATACTGCCTTATCAACTACAGTTCGTAGTACATTAGATTACAAACTTACACGATCCTCAACATTGACTAAGGAGAGAGGAAATAAAAAAAATAGTTTGCTATATATCTGCTGTTACAGAACCACAGCACTATACAGTCACACACACGTTTGTACTGCATACCACATGCATAGCAGTTACCAAGACCTACAAGTAACACAAGGGTAAAAGGTTCGCTGACATATTTGTCCTGAAATGCTAAGAAATTATTAAAAAAAAAAACCACAGCAGCAAAAAACCCCACCCACAGCACTCTCCCAGGTAAATAATTCTGACATACTGTAACTACCCTGACAAAAGATAGCTTCCCTGGAATCTCTAGTGTTCCTCTGTAAAGCAACACTACACTTGCAAAACAGAGCTAAACTTAAGTATGCTTCTGGTTAAGCTATTAGGTCCTCAAACACCACAAAAACATATCCCAAGCAGCAGTAATTAGAACTTTTCACTTACAGAAAGCAATTAAAAACAAGAACTCCCTATTAAAAGGTACTGTAGCAAGTTTTAGCAAAAACCATGCCATGTCACAGGAAAAAAAAGGGGGTGTACCATTGGTAAGATCTGTTCCTTTCCTACAAGCCTCTGGAATGCCTCTTTTGGACACTCCAACTCCTGCTGATTGAGGAAGAGGAGATTTCTCTCTCCACTCATATCATTTTCCTTCAAGAAAACAGAGATGAGATCTCCAATACTTCCAATGGTCCTTACTTACAACTATTTTATGTCACTGCAGGAGGACATGCGCAGATCATGATAAACCCAAACTAACACCTACAGAGAAAAGTTGACTACACATGCAACAAAAAAAAACTTTTAAAGAAGGAAGAACTGGATATAACCAACTCCTATTGTCTGCATTTGTACATGGACCAAAACAACGTAGAAGAATGTCGCTATACATTGCTTAACTAAGAATTCAAAGGAAACGTTCAGCAGTTCTGGTTTACACGTTTCGTAAGGACAGCAAAAATGAGAGGATTTTGGTTACGCTGACACTACCATAGAAACTGGGGAACTGTGCCCCAATTTACACACTTTCATACAGGAAGGCACACTGGAGCAGTTTTTCTACTGACTTTGAGCCATATGCAATTTATGCAGAGCTAGAAAGCCTTTTTTTTTTTTTTTTTAATTGAGGTGAATGTTACACTGTGCAAAAACAGGTAAGAGCAACACTGACCTAGCTTAAAAGAGGTGACATTTTTATCAGTAGCTTCGCTCCTTCTCTGCAGTCTTTTTTCCACAAAGAGAGTCTTTTTAACCAAGTTAAAAGTAACTTCCAAGAATCACTTAACCATAGCTTGCAGGAAGCACTTCTTTTTGTTTTTGTCTATCACTCCATCCATTCCCATTCCAAGCCTTCTCACTTCATTATCTGCATTTCACCCCAAGTAAATTCTAGGATGAACTTAGGTTTTGTGGGGGGATTTGGGTTGGGGTTTTTTAAGTCAACAATGAGTGTTTGCTCTAAGTGCATAAATGGCAGTCATTTCCAATTAATAAACATGGCCTAGGTCACAATTTTTTTATTATGGTACATTAGTTTTCAAATCTAGTGTTTTAATGGCATAGGAATACTGAAGCATGAAGAAACCGGATGCAGACCAACTTGCTGTCATAGACCCTTACCCTCAACTCTTCTTCATGTGCAAAAACCAGGAGAAATCTCTTTCCCCACACACATTCTTTTAAGAGAAAAAAGAGGAAAGTGGGTAGAAATTCCAATTTATCAAAATTCCCAACTTCATGTGGAAAGACAAGAAGGAAACAGACAAAAGCAATGGAACTAGCAGACATTCCTCCTTCTTCCAAGGGGTCCATAGACTCAGGAAAAGGGGTTGGCTCTCAACTCTGTTGGTATTCCCATGACTCAAGAAGCACTTGTAGACAGTGAATACAAGACAAGGTGAATACTTACTGCCAACCCTTTAACAAAAACACACAGGCTTACTTAAAATGTTTTGTTCACTTATGTTTAGCAACAAATGTAGTATTTTTTCCCAACAAAAGTAATACATATCCTTTTGGTAACAAGGTGTCCCATGCCATGAGATTAAATCAGTCCCCGGTATGTAAAATTACTTTCATGTTTTAAAGTATAAATATATATTTAAGGGAATTATTCTACACTATCATTGGAAAAAAACTACTGATAGTGGTTAAGCGTTTATAGGATCAGACCTTTAAAATATAGTTCAAAATACTCAAAGAGGTGACAAAAGGATTCTAAACCCACAGTTTCACAAGCAACATCAGCTGAAAGTATTTCTAGTTGCCCCATTTGAAAGCATTTTTGTCAAGAGTCTGGATAAACTGTGCTTTTACAACTGTAAAATTTTTCTCAAATGATGAAAAATCCTTCAGATTTTTTTCTATGCAAAATTTCTTTAGTCTTTACTAGTATTAAAATCCATGAGAAGTAATAATTCAGTTTATACCTTGACCAACAGAGACTCAGATAAGGCAGCATATAGAATTTTAAAACAAAAAGCCAGTACAAGTGACTGAAGCATTATCACAGCCCACCAATAACCAGTTTGTTTCTATATCACAAAGGGATTAAACCAGAACGTGAACTTTAAGGGGAGGCTCTCATTACTGTGAAGGACATATTGTCTTTCACACGTATGACCAAATATAACCCAGCCACCTGCAGTAAGTGACAGCATCACCTAGTAAGCCAGTGTTACTAAACTTGTATAACCTGGGTTTTTTTAAATGCAAAATATCCTGATGACTTTCTACATGACACAGGTACCATGTTAAAACATGGCTGAAATATGAAAACCTCTTTATACAGTTTCACCCAAACATCGAAGTGCTCCCATTAAAGTGTTAAGTCCTTTTGATTGTGATGATAGTGTTAAGTCTTTTTCTCTCTTTGATGTACAGTTTAAACATTTATAGATCCGGAAGCAGAGCTAGATCATCCTAGTTAAACTGGGATGAGAACTGGTATTGTTCCAAAAATAAGACAACTACAAATAAAACCAAGTAAATAAACACTGAGTTGTAACATTTTGCCACAACATAAACAAAGATAAATGACATAAATAGGTCTTCTGAGGTCTTCGATTCACGCAGTCTGCTCAGCAAAACATACGTTAGAGGACCCAGAGAGACTAGCAGACACGTATAACTTGAGCGGTAACCGTAACGACGTCCCACCCTGCTGTGCCCCCTCCTCTTGAAAGCAGGCACACCACACTTACTGTGAGGGGTGACAGCAGAGAGGGGGACGGCTCTTCACCTCCCCGCTCCGCAGTTTCACCAAAGGAAGGTGAACCGAAACGTAACAACATCCCTCTCCTCTGCTTTCGCCCCGCAGATAAGCGAGCAAGGCCCGGCCGTGGAACTGCCCCACTGACTCCCACTCGCCAACGCCTCTCGCCATCCACTCAGCGCTGACACAGGTCAGGACCGAGCCCGCAGCCACCCTCACCCGAACGGCCGTGGACAGGAATAAACAAGGTTACTCGCCTGACATCGGACACCGGCGACACTCCCCCCTCTCCTTCTCCCCCGCGCCACACCTCCACAGGCTCACCGAAGTATCGGCCCTCCCT
>NW_010512466.1:67021-82092 GCF_000687285.1 Phaethon lepturus | reverse complement strand
AGCCCCGGCGCACTGCCCGTCCGGGCCTGAGCCGAGGCACCCGCCTAGAGCTGGACACGGCGCAAAAACGGTCAGAGCAGCAGAGAGCCACGTTAAAAAACCCCCACAATGCAACCCTCTTTAGCGGTCCTTCTTCTCGTTGTGTTTTTTCCCCATTTTGGGGCTAACACGTACGATTCTTTTGACTGAGATGATGGCAGAGCAGCGTGGCTGCTCGTGGCCCAGACGAGGCAACTGGTTTCTTTCACAAGCCAAGGCAGCGGGTCTGCGTTGTTCGGCGCCCTGAAGCAGGGCTCGCTTGAGGCACTCACGGCAAGTTAAATGGCAGGCTAACGGAACTGCTGGCGAGAGCACCGCTTCAGGCAGCTGAGCAGGAGGTGGACTTCGGTAAGGATTAAAACTGTGTCGTGGTTTAGCCCCAGCCGGCAACTAAGCACCATGCAGCCGCTCACTCACCCCCCCTCCCGCAGTGGGACGGGGGAGAGAATTGGGAAAATACTCGTTGAGATAAACACGGTTTAATAGGACAGAAAGAAAGAAGGGAACAACAATGATAATACCAACAAAGGAATGTACAAGAACAAGTGATGCCCAATACAGCAATTGCTCACCACCCCGTGATCGACAGCCCGTCCCCGAGCAGCGATTTCCACCCCCCGGCCAACTCCAGTTTATGTACTGGGCATGATGTCATATGGTAGGGAATATCTCTTTGGCCAGCCTGGGTCAGCTGTCCCGGCTGTGTCCCCTCCCAGCTCCCCGTGCACCCCCAGCCTGCTCGCTGGCAGCGCAGCACCAGAAGCCGGACTGTCCTTGACTGCTCAGCAACAACCCAAAACATCAGCACATTATCAACAGTTTCTCATCCCAAATCCAAAACACAGTCTCACACCAGCTTCTGTGAAGAAAACCAGCTCTATCCTGGCTGAAACCAGGACAAACTGTTATCGATATTAAACCGCTACATTTTCTATACTATGCTTCTTCTCTCTCATGTTATACACAGAGGTTGTCTATGTATATATAGATACAAATATGTGAAATCAGCACATATCTGTATGAGATATATAAATATAAAAATACTGATTACATATATGTTTGTATTAGGCTTCACTGATTACATATATATTTGTATTAGGCTTCATTTCTATATTACATGACTACCACATCTGTGTAGTATTAGTAATTTGTGTTCATACAGGTATGGTTATGAGCAAAGGGAAAATGCCGGCAGTAAAAGAAAAGGCACAAATTAGTCATTCGCAGAATCATCCTGACAAAAACCTCTTAGCTAGGTGCTAAATCTTTTCCTTTCTGCAGCTGCAGGTCGAGGAGGAGTTCCCCCGCGCAGATCGAGCCTCCTGAGAGCAGGGGACCACGCAGGGGCCCACAAGACTGGCCCCCCGCCGTGCCGACAAAACGCTGTTAGCAAATATTCTTAAAGCGAGCAGGCGTACAGCAGGCAGCATTCTTATTTTGAAGTTAACTCATGTCATTTTAGTCGTAATGACTTTGAGCAATACTCAAAGATAATTGCTCTTTTCCATAAAATGACTAACACCTCTGCTTTAATTTTTTTTTATTTTTTATGTGGACTGTTGTGTACTTGAGAGCTTAAAACGTGATTGCTGATGCAGTCTGGGCTTTTCCAAATAACTAGCTTTACAAGCAGAAGTGCACAAGCAATAATTACATATACTGGGAAAATTTACAGAATAAAACCATAGATTCACTAGAAAATGCCATCATGCTGTGATGCCAGAGCTGATTTCCAAGTAGGATGTGGGAATGCGTAAAAGCAGGAGCTGAATCCTTTGATGCAGGAGCGTCTGATGCTCCTGGGATGCAGAGCAGAGCTCGCTCCTCGCTGCCATAACACCTCGGGTCACCTTCTAGGGGCAGGAATTAACAGGTGAAATCCTGTTAAGCTTTGCCAGCTGCCAGACAGGCAGACTTGGCTTCCACCTTTGTTTCTGGGGTGGACAGTCATGCCCCACAGGTTGGCTGGTTTCTGTCCAGCATTTAGCCCCGGGACCTGTCATGTAGGAAAGCCCTAAATTCCAATTCCCTTTTTCATCCAAAGCGTAATAGGAATATGAACATCCCTCTGCAATCCCTACATTATTTCTTCTTGGAGCAGAAATCAGGGAGGAGTCATCAACAGTCTAATGAAACACTGAAGACCCTGGGCCTTGCCTTTCCATTCTCTGTCCCTGATGAAGATGTGGGAAAGACGGACAGACTGCAAGTCCCGTGGAAATAACTGCCCTGCCTTTGTACCACTACGCACTGAATACTCCTCCTTATTGAGGGAGGTGGAAGGATTTCAAAGGCTTTCCTGCAACCCTCTGCATCTCGAGGTCCTTAATCCTCTGCAACCACAGAGGCTAAAAAACCGCCATACCAAGCACCACCTCTGCAGTCAACGCACGGCTTCCGTGTCCAGCAGCTGCGCGCTGCCGTGCCTTGCTCATTCGAGCTAACACCTTGGCAGACAAAGCACAGAAGAGAGTAACCCAGTTGCATTGCATTTAGTTGTTTGGTTGGTTTTTTTTTCCCTCCTAAGAGGAGTCAAAAGTCGCATCGGTGTTTTCATTGCTGAAATCAAAGAATATGACTGAACATACTACAGCATATTACTAACTTGGCATCATTTTACACAGCAGAGGTTCACAGGAGACTTTTATCAACGTATTTGTTTAATAAAATACTTCCAAAATACATAAGAAGGATATTGTGAATGAAAAAAGCTAGTTCAAGGGAGAAAAAATTGCCCCAGCAGGAGCCAAGAAGTTTTTTAAATTATTTCCCCCCCACCCCAATGGGAAGCTTAGATTTTCCAGCATATTTTGAAAAAGAACACAGGTACGAGCAGCTGAACAAGGCTGCAACCTCATTCATCCCTTGTTCTTGGATTTACTTCTATTACAGTACAAATGGTATTGTAGCAAGTGGGAAGATGCCATTTTCCTTCCCTACTTTTTAAAATATTTTTTAAATCTCCACATCATTTTCACTGCATTTATGGCCTATGTCTGTAAACATACATAAGAAGATGAAATGCAAACGAGTAGTTGAATATAGCAATAGCTATGGCTACTTGCCGCTTTTCCATGATAATTTCCATGGGAACAGAAGCTAAAGCAAGGTAGTTTGAAAGATACATGTAAAAAATTATCCCCAGTTTTTTTTAAAAACCTTGACTTCAATTTTGTGAAGTTAAGCTAGAAAATGCTGCAATAAGGCATAAACAAGAAATTAAAGGATTACTAAATGCCTTTCAAACTAATAGTATTAGTCTTCGTATCTTGGATTCACCCATACTTTTCAAAGGCATTTGCTGCAGAGGTTCCCACTTCCTTTATCTAGCAACATAAGATGTATTCTGCCTTTGCTAGGCTCTGGACTGAATTAACCTCTGGCATATTGGGGTAAAAATCACAGTAAACCAAGTAGCAAAGTACAGCATAGCTTGCAGCAGCTGAATGGTCCCATTGACTCCAGTGTGTCTGTGCTGGTGCCCAAGAGCTGAATACATTGTCGGTCTGGGGTATATTTTTAAACAAGCCAGCCCTCTTGTCTTCCCACAGAGTCACTTCAGGTGGAGTTAAAGCCCTGGCTGTTCTCTCCTCTTCCATGCAAAAAGATCGCCTCCCCCAATAGCTCTTCTGCTGTCATCACATTTAAATTTTACTTTTGAAGCCTATGACAAGATATGAAGTGCCATACATTTACCTGCTAGTACAAGAGCCAAGAAACACAGGCTCCTGATCCTCTCCATGGTCGAACGCCAATTTCTGTGGTCAGCATGGAGCCTTTTATACAAGGCAGGGGTATGATATGCACTTGTTCTGGTACGTAATAAGAAACATTGCAAATATTTTCTCAGCATTCCTACCTTACATGAGATTAATAACAACACATGACCTTGCCTGTGTTTAAGAATGTATCTAAGCAGATTAAGATTGGACGTAGTTACTAATTTGTCCACAAACTTTGCTCAAACTTCTGAATAATTTTTCAGAGACCACCTTTTTTTTTTTTTAAAACAAACATCTTCAGACAATCAGAGTCCAATGCTTACCTTTTTCTGATTTCATATTATCTTTTGTCACCTAAGTCATTTTATATTACACATGAAAAGTTTGGAGAAAAACAAACAGTTGAAGAATTGTCCATTAAAACACGACATTGATACCGTGACCTTCACAAAACGACAATTTTCTTCCTATTACTTGATGGCAAGAACTTTCAGAGTAAAGCTGTGTTCTTTGGCAAGATCTGGTTCAGGTGGCATGTCTTCCTGCAGATAAAAAAAAAAAGTCTTTCTATAGTTATCTTGGTGCCTATCGTAAGGTAGCTTTGTCAAACAAAACGCCTGTGCCATCAGGCATCACCAGAGAAAAGCATCTCCAACTCAGACTGCTGCCACAACAGCCCCTCACCGTACGGTCCGTTAAAGCAGAGCAGCCCGACGGCAGGTAGTCATTTCGTAGGTTTGTAAAAGACTTTTGTCCTGCAGTTGAAAAAACACAACATTTGTATCAATCTTACACACACACTAAAAAAATAAACCCCAAAACCAAACTCCCCGGGGTTCCCAGATGACAGGCATGAGTGTTCAGCTCCAAAACCAGGGGTCACCAAGCTGTTGGCATCATTTGTGTGGCTTGGCATGGGGGGTGGCCTTTACCCACCAGGCCAGGAGGAACGGGGACCTTCCGCCAGGCACAGAGAGCCTTTCCCATGAGTCTTGCATGTAAATCCATTCTCCGCTGGGAGCTTCACTCTTAAGTTGCGACATGGTCCCAAATCTTTTGTGCGTACGCCCCTCAAGTAGTCAAAAGGCATGACAGATAAACACTAATTGGTACTCCTGCTGTTTATTTTAACTAACCTATACATTGTTTCTTAACAATATGTATCACTACTTGTTTCTGCCAAAACTTGGAATAGATCAGTAACCTCAGATCGCAAGCAGTATGCATTTTCATTTCCTCTCAAGCTGAGCCGAGAAGGAAATAATTCCTCTAAGATGAGTAAGAGGCATCAGAACTTTTCTCGGCTTGACGGACCATATGTAATAAGGTAAGAAATGTCATCTCTTAGGAACAGGAGCCATCTGCTTCATTTTAAGTCTGTGCTGCACTTAGTAAGAAGGAATCCTACTAGCGTTCCTAAATACTATCAAAACAGAAATAATGGCCAACGAGAACACAGACGTGAGATAGCAGAACAACCTATGGGCTATATTACTCAGCAAGCCATTCTAAAGCATTGTGAAAAATTGTGCATTTTGTATTTGGGGCCTCTGAAAGTGAAGTGAATTTTTTATATGGAAATATGATGAAAAAGACAAAGGGAAGTAGTTCACATTCACACCTTTATTTACGTGTTACCTACATAAGCTATAATTTACAGACTGATATCTTCTGGGCAAAAAAAAAAAAAAAAACAACAAAAGAACACACAACCAAAAAAACCCCTCAATATCCAAATACTCTATCTGAATCTACATAAATTTTTAAAATTTGCAGAATTTACAAATTAATATTCAGAGCAGTTGGGTAAATTATACATCCTCCCTCAATATCCATACTCTAAGAGCTTTAAAAGTCATACAGGCACAAGATAAGATATTTTCTTTGTACAACCATCTATTTACATAGCTTTTTCCAATACACGTGGTTCGGTTCCCAAAGTAACTGCCAAGGTTTGCAAAACAGTGTATTTAAAATACATTTAGCAGCATATAAAATTAGATAAAAAGGAAAGATGTTTTGCTTTAAAAAAGAAAATGTGAGATGATAGAAACAAATCCATAAGAAAAATAGATTAAAATATATTTCTGTCATGACATTAAGAACACCTAGTCATTACAGAACATAGGCAAAACACTAATAAAACATACCAATTTATGAGCATTTGAGTTCTAGTCCTGAGCACAGAGTATATATAGCTGCACAACTTTGGTCAACAAGAGTTATATGCTAACATTAATACAAATCATACGGCATTTGCTGTTAGCGGGATACAGCCATGTCAGATAGATGTGTCATTAACAGCTTCTTCCCACCTTTTATTCACTCCACTTTCCTCACAACAGTGTAAGTGACTTTTAGACTCTTGAAACTGCCTGTTGTAATCAAAGGCTTATTACTGGGACATCATCACTCCCCTGCTACCCTAAAATGCAAAACAGCTGATCATACTTGTGAGTGAAATACAGCAGAGCACTTGTTATATATTCCAGGCTATAATTTTGAGGTGGTCATTAGCGAAGACTGATTTCCAGTTAATTTTAACTGCAAGTGTTACATATGCACACACATTCAGCCATAATATATAGACATATATATGTGACCATTGAGACACAAGCATGTTACTAAGAGGTTATTTTTTTCTTAAATACAGTACATATTTTAAGGACAGCAGGTCTAAGTAGAAGAGTTCACTCTCATTTTTCAGTTCATTCCAGTCATCAGTGTTTACCTAATAAGCATGCAGCAAACTGCATACAGTGCACCTCAAATGCATCCATATATTCACTTATCCCCATCATTTCAATTACTAGTAATATCTTCACTTGCATCTCCTGTATCTGAGATCTGTCCATCTATGACATTTCGAGCTTTCCAGATCCTCACAGTCCGGTCACTGAAAAACAAAATAAAGCACTATTAGAGCTCGGTAATTAAACTGGGGAGGTTTGGGGGGGAGGGCAGACAACAGGGAAGCTTTCTTAAAAGCTCCTGTGTCTTATTCAGAAAGGCATTGTTGGCAAAATAAGATTTCCTTAATGCATATGCAAGGGTCATTCCACCTCCAGAAGACTTTGTAATCTAAGATGTAAAACATTTACGATTCCCTAACCTTATAACAGCACTGGCTACCACCGTTAAGCATCTATGCAAGTATAAAGCTTATATGTCTGAGGAAAATAAATTCCTCCTCTGCTACTACTTATTTTTGTAAAATACAGCTAATGGTAACAGGCTTAAGTAGACTGACATCAGAGAAGAGCTTCCATCATGTAACTATTTGCAACTCAGCAGACCACACACAGGCAAACAGCCAGTGTGCTACAGAATTAGAGGGACAGACTCAATAGCACAAAACTACTTCCCACCATTAAAAAAAGGGTGAAAAGTGTAACAGTTTAAATCAAACAGGAGCCGAAACACGCTCTGTTTGCTCAAGAGGTGTCAGTCTATAATAAGAAAAGGTAAAAAAAGCACAGAACCACAAGACGATACAAAGTCCTAAACTCGTCCCTCAAAAAAACCCAACCAAAACACCAAAAAAACACCCCCACCCCCCCAACAAAAAAAAAAACCCAAAAAGCCCTTTGCCAGGTGCTGGAAAGCATCTACCAGTGAGCTGGTGTTCTGAAGCCCAGGAGAGGCAAGCTATGATACTGTACTTCTGGCAACAATCACTGTTTACTTACACATACTTAAAATTGTGTAAAGTATCACACTGTATGTGTTACAAAACTCTATTATATTATCGTATTTAAAAAGTTAAAATAAAGAATTAGTCTTGTTAAATAGCAATTTATACTATGAAAGAGAGGTAGAACTTATAAACGTCTCATAAACACTGAGTTGAGTGACAAGCAAACCTTGACTCATGTATCCCTTATAACCTCCTCAAAAAAAGCCAGGAGGCAGCGGTCAGGATAGATTTTATCACAGTACAGAAGTTTTCTGACTTGTGCCTTCGGTTCACCTTAATTGTCAGGAATACCCTAAGTTCTGTAGACCTTCACCACAATGTTAGAAGTGCCAAAAGGCTGGGATTTTCTTTCACTAGTAATAAAGCATAAGTTTCAGGTGAATGTACGTTCTAAACTTTATTAATAAAGCTCAGGCAAACACAGACATAAGCTTTGATGTCTCTACTGCTATCTATTAATGCTTAACCATAAAAATTGGCCATCAAACGTGGAAACTTGGCAACTTTGAAATCCTGCTTTGATTCAGAAAGACCCGCTTTCAAGTCAGAAGGCCAGAAGCTTCCATCATTGGCACTAGAAGACAACACAACAGCTTTCACAGCTCCTGTGCTCAGACTACACCACTAAGCGGGCTCTGCTGCCGTCTCCTGTGCTTTCTCCAGAATAAAGTATTTTTCTTGGGGAAGTCCCCTGGGGTTTCAGGTACTCAGTTTGCTCACTTGTACTGAAGAAGCAAATATTCAAATCAAGGTGTTAAAAGGACAGCAGGACAGCTTACGAAGCTTCTGCTATACACCAGCACTTAAAAACAAGCAAACAAAAACCCCACAAAAAACAACCACATACTATGGCTTTTAGAAAAATTCACACAGGTCAGGAATCAGTCCTAGCAGTAAATAATCCAACTGTAAAGTTTTCAACTATTGCCACATTCTCCCTCCCATTCTGTAGATTAGTGGTCTCCAAACTTTTTTGATCACATCCCCCTGCCAGTAAAATATTTTTGATCACACACCCCCAAATGTATTTATTAATTTGTAAATTATGTACATGTACTACTGAAGTTCTAGTGTTTTCTTCCTGTGTCCCAATGGATCATGTTGTGCATCCCCTGCACAGAGGGATCGCTGCAGTACATGACTAGCACTTAGGGTCATAGAGCAGCTCTCCCCATGCTTGCTATGAAGTGACTTACACAACTGAAGATCTCCTAAATGCATTTGCACAGACAGAATTCTAGCAGGAGCTATGGAAAAAGAAAGATTCATGGAGAAGAATAACTCACTCTGCTGCTGTGAAAATCTGGCTCGAGTTGGTGCAGATTGCATTTATCGGGCTGTCATGTCCCTTCATCTCCCCAATGGGTGCGAAGGTATCCACATTCCAGAGCTTGAGGGTGCCCCCTCTGCAGCCACTGAGCAGAACCGGAGCACCAGGTACCAGGCCAAGAGCACACACCCAGTCTTTATGAGCATTAGGAACTTGCTGAAAAAGAGAAGGCAGGCAAGTCTCAGTGGGCTGCAAAAAAATTCTAGAGGAATGAGTGCAGAAATGGAAAAATCCCAGGATCTAAGCCCGATTCCTGTCCTGCAGTGGCTGTGCTGCATGACTCTGGATATACCCCAGCTCTGTGGCTTCCCCTCCTTCAGAGCAAGGAGGGGACTTCCGTCCATGAGACTACTTCTATACCACGAGTTTGTTTCTCTTTGTGAAATAGCACTGCAAAACAAGAAGAAAATCCAATATATGCACAACTGACCTGACATGGAACAGAAATTAATTTAGGATAACGCTAAATCTGCACATATTCAAATGCATATTTGAACATACAGTTTCTGCATATATCTTTCAAGTCTGGCTGTAAAACAGCTATAAAACACAAGATGAAAATCCAAAATACTGCTCAAAAAATACACCAGGGAGACAGAAACGGTTTCTATATTTGCCTTCCTCCTTTCTTCTTTTCCCATTACACATTATAAATTGATTTTGTGATGTAGTGCTTCACAAAAATACATTAATTTTTTATTGAGGAAGGACACTAGCATTTTACTGCTAATTCAGAAAGCAAAATGCTGCACAGACCGGCTGAGAACGACATCCATTTGGTACCAACATGGGAGAAGTAATAGCCCAAGTTTGCTGTCTTTCAAGGGCACCAAGGGTGGCTCTTCTCCAGTTCAGTTTGGTAGGAACTGCTTTGTTTTGCTGCCTTTCTCATATTATCGAGTACACTCAAGCTTTCTAGGATCATCTTGGCGTTTCATCTATAATATACACTGCTATCACAACACTGGTGGTCTGGTCCTGCAGCACTTCATGAAAATGGGAGAGGGAGTAGTTCTTATAAATCTTAATTTTGTCACAGCAGTGTTTTGTGGCTTGGGATGTATAGCACCAAGTGAAGTAGATGATCTCCAAATTCTTTTGGATAGCATGTTTGTTAAGTGATTTTCATCAATTAGAGGATCAGACTTGTTTAATACATGTATGCCAAACCAGGATCTCTGTTGAAATGTTCACATTTATACTTCAAAGCAGCTCAGCTCTGTTTCAAATTTGGTTTTGTTGTTTGTTTTTTTTTTCCCTTCATCTAAAACAGTCAAGTGTACACACCAAAAGAAACAGAAACAACAACAGGAATTCTGACTGGATATGAGTGGGGGGGAAATTCACACAAGAGTAGTTTAAGGAATGCAATGGGTCACCCAGAGCAGCTCTGCAATCTGTGACCTTGGAGATTTTGAAAACTCAGCTGGGCACAAGGCCTAGAGTGACCAGAACTAACTACAAAGTTGGTCTTTCACTTGGACCAGCAGGCCAACTTTGCACCATGTCACCTCCTGTGGGCCATTTCACCCTGAATTACCCAATGATTAGCAAAAGTAACAGCACTTTTCATTCCCTAAAAAGACAGTGAATAAAAATTATTTATATTGTTTCATCAAATGGTTGAAAACCTCACCACACCTTGAGAATACACAACATTTTGCAGAAATAAAAAGAAAGAAGGAAGCCTAAGATCATTTTTATTAAGTTGTACTTTTAAATCCAACAAACAAACAGGGGAACATGAAGTGTATAAATTATGAAATGCATGTATACCAAAAGGATAATAAGAAGTGGAATACAACTAGTCCACTGTTACATACTACTTTACCCCTGCCCCTATATTCTTTCTGATGTTAAATTAATTGCAATGGCAAAATGCATATTGCATAATATTTTAATTAGCCTAAAATGCGCGAGTGAAGATGCTTCTTACAACTTTAATAAAGTCATTCTGAGAATATAAAATCTTTCCTGTTCCTGTGGTCCTCCTATTTTTGCTAACAAGCTGCTTAGTACATTTCCCTAGACAGACAGATACGAAAGTAGATGTCCCAATACAGCCAAGTAAAGATTTTCTACAGGAAGCTGAATTTCTGAATCTTTATTTTCACCATGAAGTCTTAAGAGTATTTTGAAAAGCAACTGGCACCCCACTGGACAATTTTGAAAGAAGGTCAAGAAAGTCTGTGTATTTATGGAATACTAAGTATGCTCATATAGAAATTTTCTTCTTACGGTGACCAGTCCCTTATTCTCTCATGTCTCAAAACTTTAATATTATATTTGTTTCCTTGCTATCAGTCTGCACATTAAATGCACATAAAAGACATGCTCCTCCTCCCTCCAAAAATTATTAAACGATTGTTACCTAACCAAATCTTTGCAAAAACAGAGTATCTTCTAGCATTTGTTTTTCTGCTTTCCATTTCTCACACAGTCTCAACTTAAATAATTGTACCTCTACCCAACAATCTCTCATAAGACCTAAAAGAACAAACTGGCTTACAGCAAGTAGCCAAAAATCAAAGTTCTCTATGTCAAACAAATTACAATGAACTTCAAAGTTTCCCTGTATTTGAGGTCCTTATCGCACCCCCCCCCTTTTTTTTTTTACAATGAAAACTTAGAGCAAATAAGTTCTAACAGCAAACAGATTGTCGTGTGTGTTGTATACATTACATATGCATTGTATAACAAGATGAATGGAGATCTAAGGAGTAAGCTTTTTAGAAAAAAAGCTGAGTGGAGTGAGGCAGGTTGTAAACCCTCTTCACAAGAAAATATTCTGTAGCCTGATGTAAAGCATTGTGCCATTGATGAGTTCCCAGTCCAAAATTTACCAACTTGTCAATGACAAGGATGATATCCAATGGTTCCAACTGCAAGAGGAAGCAAGTGCTGCCTTCATTGCGAAGCAGAAACACCAAACCCCACATACTCTGAGCTAAAATATAGGGCTAACCATTTCAGAATTTCCTGACACTACAGACACTGAAAAGCAACTGCATTCCTAGTGATCAAGTACATTATCGATTTCTTTCTTAGTGCTCCATGCCTTCCCTATTAAAGACATTAGTATCTAAATGAATAGTCATTGTATGAGCCTGAACATTTACAGAGCCTAAAAACATGTCTGTCACATTAGCCATATGATATTTTTCCATTACCTGAAGAAGGTCTTTTTGAGCCAAGTCCCATTTCTTAATTCCATTATCTCTGGATCCACTAAAAAGGTTGTCTCCCATAATAGCAAGTGCTTCAATGCCATCATAGTGAGGAGGTTCAAAATTGTGTGTAGGACTTACACTTCCAAGAGCCCCTTCAGTCACATCAAACATCTAAAATAAATAAAAAAATAAATAAATTATCAAATATGTTAAGCAAAATTATCTGCCATCTAACCAGCTTGGAAGACATGCAGCAAATAACTTCAGGGAGAAAAACTGGAAAGCCTTATATTACAGGCTACTGTATCATGATGTTCTGGCAGATAAATTCTGTCAAATATACAACTCCTTTCTCCTCTTCTACCTCTTGCTTGAAGCAGGAAATCTTCACTGACTTCAGAGAAGACTGCTCTGGGAAGAAGTGCTACTACGTGGTTATGAAACATACAGTATCTTCACAAGGAAGAGCCTATATATACACACCATATGGTGGGCTAGAGAAACAAAGCTCATGAGAGTGAGTATGGGAAACATGACTCACACTGGGAGAATTGCACAGGCAGCTGCACGAAGAGGCATTAATATATTTTTCTGGACAAGGTGTTCTGGCAAGGGGTACATGCCGTTATATGCTGATGCCTTCCATGGATTAGACACACCTCTCCTTGCCTGTGCTCCAAGAATGGGGTCTTAAAACAGATTCTTTTAAGTGAGGCTATTTTAACAATTTAAGGCATATTCAATCCCATCAGGTCTTTGTCCCTAGAGCAGCACTGTAAGTAACCCTGCTTCATTTTGCATTGTAGCAAGCCAGAACTCACTCAAGACTGAGCTGAGGAGGAAGAGATGAGCCATAACTTTTTAAACCACTGCCTCTGTTTAACAAGCAAGCGTCGGACTTCATCCCCTATTATTTGTTCTTTATTGATCTTTTAAAATGGGTATGATTGGCAGTAAAAAAGGGAGAGTTTGGCAGTGTAAAATAATACCTTAAGTGAGTTAAAAGTGTTTTAAACATTACCACATGCATCAGTTCCAGATGTAACAAAAAAGTTCAATATACACCAGAAGAAGTAGGCACTTGGACAGAGGTGTCCAATATTCCTGTCTCAGTAGAAAAGACAGTAGTCTCCTGTGGCAGGGGAAAGCAGTATCTGCGACCAGACCTACTACCCTCAGTGGACCTACCTGTGTGCAGAAGCACCGAGAATTCCCAAACTGCTGCACTGACCATGCACATACAGATCATTTGTACTGTCCAAAGTGGCTTGGCAATTCTGGAGGCAGTCACCTTGCAGAACACTCACTACTCTGCAGCACATCCACATGGCCCAAATACCCCTAGATGTTCTAGTGGTGTAAGTCAAGCAGCCATCAGCCTCATAAGGATTTATGTAGCCTGTGCCCAGCAGGGGAGCACACAAGAATGGCAGATAAACTTCTCTGACTGTTGACAGCTATGTTTTCCCAAATGCCCTTCCCCCTCCTTGCTTGACACGAGTTGGCAGCATGACAAACTTGCATTACATGATCACATCCTGTTGTCCCTGCTGAGGTTCTACACTGATTACTGTGCCAGAAGGGTAGTTCCTGACAAACCAATTACTCTGAACTGGGCAGAGAAGTAATTATTAGAGAGCTTCTCTGTCGCCCTACTGCCCAAGAATCCTCTGGCCTCTACCATAGGGATTGCTGATAGGATTCAAATCCACAGCCCAAACCATCAAGCTATGCACCCACCTCCCAAGCTGTCTTCTGAGGCTGGCCCAGGGCACAGCCAAGCATCCAAGAATTGCAGAATAAAAAAAGAGAAAGCATAGCTCAACGAGAGAGCTCACTCAGGTTTTGGCTCCTGCACAACTCCAGATATTTTATACACTTTTTCCAGTGTGTGAGAACTATAAGACCAGAACAAAGAGTACACCCTCACAACAAGCTAGAGTATCTTGCTCATTCTCTTTGGCCTCGTGAATCACGTGTTCTTTGCAGTATGAGGGTCAGCTTTATATGGAGGATGATGTATAGTTCCCATAGTCTGGTGGTTTGGGCATACTCCTGAGAAACAGCAGCTTGTGGGTTCAAATATCCCCTGGCTGGGGTGGACCCAAAAAAGAGGAAAGAAAGAAAACAAGAAAGAAAAAAAAACAGAACCAGATCCCTCCCTCCCCCAAAAGGCAGATTCCCTGTCTTTGAGTGAATTAATCACAATGCCAAGAAGCGGGAAAGTATCATAACACAACTTAGAGCAACATGTGTGCTAATGAATACACCAAATAGACTGGGGACCTTGTCTGGGATGTGCTGATCTCCCTCTCCTTCCCCACTCCAGAACCTGAGTAACACTTAAGCAAGAGCCTGGACGAGACTCCAAACTCTGTTCTGTGGGGAGCACACAGTGTCCCTCTGCTGAGACAATTAGGTCTGCATTCCAAAACAGAGGCACTGAATTAAGATACTTCCAAGACCTAAATGTTACTTAAGAGCAGGTGTTACAAATATTTCTCCAAGACTTCATACACTTGTGTGGTAGGTTGACCCTGGCTGGACACCAGGTGCCCACCAAAGCTGCTCTATCACTGCCCTCCTCAGCTGGGCAGGGGAGAGAAAATACAACAGAAGGCTCCTGGGTCGAGATAAGGACAGGGAGAGATCAGTCACCAATTACTGTCACGGGCAAAACAGACTTGACTTGGGGAAAAAAATAATTTAATTTGTTGTCAATCAAATCAGATTAGGGTAATGAGAACTAAAACCAAATCCTAAAACACCTTCCCCCCACCCCTCCCTTCTTCCCAGGCTCAACTTCACTCCCCATTTCTCTCCCTCCTCCTCCCAAGTGGCACAGGGGGACGGAGTATGGGGGTTGTAGTCAGTTCGTCACATGTTGTCTCTGCTGCTCCTTCCTCCTCAGGGGAGGACTCCTCACCCTCTGCCCTGCTCCAGCCTGGGGTCCCTCCCACGGGAGACAGTCCTCCACAGACTTCTCCAGTGTGAGTCCTTCCCATGGGCTGCAGTTCCCAATGAACTGCTCCAGCCTGGGTCCCCCCATGGGTGCCGTCCTTCAGGAACAGGCTGCTCCAGCCTGGGTCCCCCCAGGGTCACAAGCCCTGCCC
>NW_010512466.1:0-66868 GCF_000687285.1 Phaethon lepturus | reverse complement strand
TGGAGCTCCATGGCTGCAGGGGCACAGCCGGCCTCACCAGGGGCTTCCCCAGGGGCTGCCGGGGCATCTCTGTTTTGGCTCATGGAGCACCTCCTGCCCCTCCTTCTTCACTGGCCTGGGTGTCTGCAGAGCTGCTCCTCTCATGTTCTAGCTCCTCTCTCCGGCTGCAATTGCTGTGACATTTTTTTCCCCTTCTTAACTCTGTTCCCCAGAGGTGCTGCCACAATCACCGATGGGCTCGGCCTTGGCCAGCAGTGGGTCCATCTTGTAGCCGGCTGGCACTGGCTCTGTCGGACACAGGGGAAGCTGCTGGCAGCTTCTCACAGAAGCCACCCCTGCAGCCCCCCAGCTGCCAAAACTTTGCCACACAAATCCAATACAACCTGATGTCCACCTTACTGGGGATTAAGAAAAAGTTTAACTACAGGCAACTATCCAACTAAAAATAGCACTGAAGTGATAAATGTTTATTAAGACTGAATATTATTCATAATCTATAACTGATGAAAGAATTTCCATCTTGGCTATCACATTTCAGATTTGCAGATGTGAGTCACTTCTGTGGAAGCTTGCATTCCATGCTGATGTGAGGAGTTAAATTAAATAAGCAAATGCTAATGGTTTACCTTTATATAATGATCCTTTGAACCAGTGACAATAAGATCTTGTCCATTGGAAATTCGATCTACAGTAAGGCACATAACAGGACCCTGGTGACCAGTTAGCTTTCCTGTAGACTGAAATCTTCCAAGAATAAGAAAAGAAATGAGGATTTGTTATTTTTTCATATATCCAATATAATCTATAGCACAGTTTCTGCCACAATGGGTCTTTTATTTTCCCCATGTCTTCACTCTTCATCCCCTGGTTACATATACTCTATTGCTCATATCCAAGTGTAAATGCTAAATCTACATTAAACATAAACAAAAGCTTCTATTTATGTAAAATAAGAATTAAAAAAAATTTAAAGTAAAGAAAAATCAGACCCCTCAAAGTGCTCTTTGTATTCTGAATGCACTGCGGATGTGAGTTCTGTTTGGAGAAGTGCTATTACAGTGTGGCCATCATAGCCCCATATGACAGTACATTACATTAGCTGGCTTTCATCATCTCATCAGCAATTGCTAGTCAGGATTCATGCATCTGTCACCTTACAAGAGTCCATTTTATATATAGTGCCTATCTTAAACATAACCTTGTGGTTTTCCTTTCAATGTGTTTTGTCCTTCCAGTACTTAAAGGGAGCTTATAAAAAAGATGGGGACAGACTTTTTAGCAGGGCCTGTAGCAATAGGACAAGGGGTAATGGTTTTAAACTAAAAGAGGGCAGATTTAGACAAGATATAAGGAAGGAATTTTTCATAATGAAGGTGGTGAAACACTGGTACAGGTTGCCCAGAGAGGTGGTATACACCCCATCCTTGGAAACATTCAGTTTGGACAGAGCTCTGAGCAACCTGATCTAGTTGAAGATGTCCCTGATCATTGCGGGGGGGGGGGTGGACTAGATGACTTTTAAGGGTCCCTTCCAATCCTACTTGTTCTGTGATTTTTCTGTTTTTACTGTAACGATTCACCATAATCTTAACTCAAGATGAGATCAGGAGCACTTCCGTTATCTCAGTAATCACCACAGCATGGATTAGTTGATCCATATCTTGACCAGATTTTGCCCAGGTTATGGATGTTACCATAAGCAGGAAACACCTCATTGACTTCATGCACATGTTTCATACACACATGTAACCATCTAAAGAACATTTTTTTCTGCTGGTGTTCAGTACCTTTTCAGGTCCCACATCCTCACTGAGTTTCCAGCAGCCGCATAGAGGAATGTGCCAGTTGGATTTAGTGCAATCTGATTGATCTGGTTCTCTCCAGCTGGGATAGTGACTGTTCTGTTAGTACTTCCTGAACACACATCACCAGGCATTGCTTGGCCTGAAGACCTGAGTACAAGGAGGAAGGAGAGGAAAAAAAAGAAAAAGAAAAGAAAAAAGAAAACTAATCCCCTTGTTCAGCATTCATATTTGTTTTATTACAAATACTGAATATTTGATAAAACAATATAGGCATGAATGTAAATTGCTTTGTGTTTCCATGTATTACCAGTGCCCTACACTGACTTAACCTGAACACATAAAGAAAGCCTGTAGTCCCAAACAGTGTACTTAAATTACACTATGCTGCACTACTTAATTAAATTAAATAATTTTTTATTAATGAAAACTAACATTCATTTAAATTCTTGGCATTCAAGGTTTAGCATACTTACGTCAATGTCCGAATACACTTGGCAGAATCTCTGATGTCCCACACCTTGATATAGGAGGTTGAGACTGTGAAGACCAGGCTAGTGTAGTTGCAATATTTTATAGAAACAACATTATTTGGATGACCCCCCAGAGACATAATCTCCTGTCCAGTTACCAGATTCCAGACTTTACAGGTACGATCTAAACACAGACAAGCAAAAAGGGAAAAAATTTGTAAAAAATAAAAATTTTAAACAAACAAACCCCACCAAAGAAACACCACAGAAAACATGTTTTTCCAAAACTCAATTAATTTTTAAAAAGTTCATACATTCATTTGCACTCATACATAACCCTTCATTTTGGTAGGGACTTTTAAAGATCTATTTAATCTGTTTTGTAGAGAATACATGGGTATTATCTACCATCATGAAAACTAAGCAAGGTTAATCATTAAATGTTGTGTTGAAGATGTGTATATTAGCTTCCATAGCATTTTAAAAGGATAATATCCCATGCCAACCCCAAACTGTCAAACAGACAGTTTGGAGGCTGTAAAGTTTGGATGATGACAGATCAGGAGAACTACTCAATTTTTAATTCAAAGATTCTTCATCAAGAACATAGTTCAGGAAGGGCTTTGAGCCTCAGCATGACAGAGGACTGACTGTCACAAAAAAATTACAAAGGCGAGAAGTGATCCAAACTATTTGGTGCTTTAGGAGTCTCTGAAAATCCCAGCGTAAGTGCTTGAGTCACAGTTTTCATTCAGTAGCAAAAGAATTGAAATACTACAAACTTCTGCGTACTAGAGGCCCAGATGCCTAGAAGTTTTCAAGACTTTTGCAACACAAACGGAGTCCATACAGGAAACTCTCCTTGTTGTATCACATCTTTATCGCTCCATATATATTAGAAGTACATTTTTACTGGAATCAGTACTGGGAGGATGATGAGAAAACTTTACGTGTAGGCAGTGTTTATAAGAGCATGAAGGAGGTTAAGTATACAAAGATCTCATCAGCCACTTTAAAAATCCCAACTATCAAGACCAGAGCCCATTATCCGCAATGCACCTGAAAGCTTATTGGCATTCCTGCATTGGCACTGTCTGCTCATGTTATGCGATGTCTGTGAGCTGAGGCTTTCTGCTTCAGCAACAATTTCCAAAAGATTTAACTTTATTTAAACTGCTGTCTACACTCTTGTACTCTTGAGTAGAAGTATACTTTGTAAATTTTTCCCCCCCCAAAATATATATAGGAAAAATTCTTCCATAAATATGGGAAGCTAGCATATGACAAGAAAGAGCAAATATTTACAACATCTGCAAGCATCCCTATGTTGAAAACAAAAAACCAAACCCTTTAGAACACAAATCTAGATGTAAAATAAAAAAATAAATTTGAAAGCATTTTTTTTCCACCACTACTAAATTTGAAATCTCAATACAAATTAACAAAGCAATATTTACAAAAGCTAAAAATATGCCCTTTTTCGCATTTGCATCCACTTGCACAAATGCTAAAACGTTGGCTTAAAACTCATTAGACCAGAAGTTTGCCAACTCACTGTAAGAATGTGTCTTGGTATTTTTAACAGCCAGGTAGTAGAATAGCCACAGAAACCATACTTTTCTTCTAAAACACTATTTCTACCAGCTTGAAGAGTTCACAGAGTGGCTGCACCATCCAGTAGGGAATTTAGTATCTACTAGATCTAGACCCCTCCACAAGAGCCACACAACTCTTACACCCACATAGGACAGGATGAGGTGCACAGAGGAAGCAGAAAATGGCCCTAGCTCTGCTCAAAGGATCAACTACGGCAGGAAGAATCTATTCAAACTCTGTAGGTAGCACAGCCAAAGATGTGCCAATTTCCACCTCTACCCCTACCTGGAGGCTATTACTTTGCATTGTACATCATCTGTGCACATGTTACCATGATTGGTTCCATCACATCACTCAACAAATGTTAATGGTATTATGAGTTACTTTTTCCACTACAAATAAAGAGCCAAATACTACCCATTGGAATGAAAAACCTGTAGATAATTACTGTAAATCCTTCTTCAGCTCATGTTGCAAAATGGATCCTCACAGTTTTCCAGTGTGTTTACAGCACTAAGCACAAACTAAGAATTTCACAATACCCCAAGTTGTCAAGGCAGCCTCTGTAGGCGGCACAGATGCATGAACCTTGCCTAACCTTTAGATCCAGTGAAGAGAAGATCATCAGTTGCATCAACACAAAGCACAGCCTTGGTATGTCCTTCAGCTGTATAGATACACTGAAGGGGGGACGATCTGATGCATTTTGAAGCAGGGAATGGGTTAATTATTCCCCTAAAGAAAAAAAAAGAGAATGTGAGTTGCCCATAGTAGTAGACATAAATCAAATTAATTTACTTAAATGTAGGGGAAAAAAAAATTCTAATTTTCTTACATGGGCAAAACCGCTGAATGCTTTTCATAAACTGTGTAAGGATTTTTACTGTTTAGCTTCAACAGTTGTCAACTCTGGACTACCAGTTGAAAGGAAATAGCATACAAAAACAAACAAATTAAAAAGACAAGATGTTGAGTATTGGGTATATGGGAAAGTCTGCGTAATGCTGAAAGAACCAGGATGCTTAAAGACCCTGGATTCATAGGACAAACCTTAAGACTGCAAACTGCATAAAGACATCTTAGTCTAAACAGCACATCTGAAAAATAGAGCAAGTGTAGTGTATACTGCCAATTCCAAACTAGGTAGGCATTTCACATCAACTGCCTTTTACAGGCAGGCTTGGAGAACTGCTGCTAACTTGTGTGCCTGAGGAAGGCTCCTCCTGCACCCTGTACCCAATGGCACACTTGTACTCAAATGGCTAAAAGGGAGTATGGCCGGAGTACAGACACCCCAGAGGAATCTTCCTGGGGATTTGTAGCTAGTTCTGTGGTGATGCCAAAAGACTGTAACTCAGCCTAACAAAACAAACAAACAAAAAAATCACATTTATCACCAAACAAAAATTATTAGCAGTCTAAAATCCCATGCATACAACTGCACACACACAAACCCCACTGATTTCTGTGAAGTGTAGAAAAGCCTCAAGACAATGCCCAAAAACATGCAACACAATGCTGTGACCTGACCAGCTTGCAGTTAAGATTCACTTAACTTAAGTCATGCTCTTCTGGGAATTGCACATGTAACTCTGAGAAAAAGGAACTAAGCCATAGTCCTATCTCACAAAAAAAAAAACCCAAAAGTGTCAGACTCTAAGAAAATGTAAAAAAATCATAATATTGCCCAAAAGCTTGCTACAGAAAGGAAAAAGTCCTTCCTGATACTATCTAACTTTGTGACAATTAACTGGTTTATCTAGCACAGTCTTAGAAATTATTATTTTATACATTTTTACTGCTCAGGACATCTTCATTCATAAAATTCATTACTCCTCCACAATCCTTTTATAGATTTTACTAATATTAATATTGCCTTAAATTGTTTGACATTAACTTCCTCATTTTGGAAAGGCATTCACCTTCCAATCTGCACCTTTTTATGTTTTCAAGAATACAGGAACAATTTCCTTTATTATTAATTTAGGTGTCTATGCTTTTGTTTTCTAGCACCACACAAAACTAATATGGTTTTCTCTGTAGTATTCCCCAGTGGATCAGGCTGCCTCTAGACTGAGTTATTCCTACTGCTGTTCTCACTCACTTGTTCCCTTGACAAGCCATGTAAAAATACATGTCCCAGAGCTATTTATCTACCTATGTGCAGTGCTCTGAAATCTACAGACAAAAAGTGCTACGACTGCTACAATGACCAAAGCCACCATCACATTATTATTAGCCCTTTGACTTCCCTTCTCTTGATAAATTGATTTTTCACTGACTACCAAACTCCTAAGCCACAGCTTAGGGACATGAGTGGGGACACTTCTTTCATTGCTTAAGCCACTATGTGTTCTGTCAGAAAGACATAATGAAAAACCTACTGATTTTCATTTACATTGGGATTTAATTTTTAGTGACCAAAACATACAACTGAACAAGAAAAACAAAAAGAGAGAGAGAAGTATATAAAACCTAAGAAAATGTCTGCTCCTCTTTTTTTAAAGGAAACAAAGAGAGAAAGAATATGTCTAAGGAAATGTTTGTATCATACTTCATTTAAAAAGAAAATCCTGACATGCTCAACAATGATAAATAACACCCTAAAAAAGGAGAGGGGGAGACATGCTTGACCAAAATTTCATGTTTTTAAACTTCTGACAAAAGCAAGAAAGAGATATAGTGCACAAGTATCAGGAAAATTCATGCAGAAAAATTAAATTTCCTAAGAACTGGAGTAACTTCAGTGAGAGACGCCAAGAAAACAGAAAAGAGAAAGAGAGAGTACCTGTGTACCTCCGACAGAGAGGAATCACTTTCATCAGACCTACAATCAACAGTGGTGGAATTGTGAGGAGAAAGAATATAGGTATCAGCAAAGTAAAGCCTCCATATGAGAAGAACAAACAACAGCATGGCCAATTCAGAAAAGCAATGCAAATCCACATACAGTATGCAGCATTGCTCAGGGTATACCTTAAACCCATGATAATATTGGGGGGGTGGAGGGCAGAATAATAATCTTAAAATAGCACTCTCAGCAGTAAGTTACACTGGTAGACTGTCTCAGCCCAAGAAGCTGAGTAACACCAGCTGAGCCATTTCTTATTTCCCCAACATTTTCTTACAGAAGTAAAGACAACAAAGTAAAAGAAGACAGATGCATAATTTAACCTCCATAACATAGCGCTCATTTAAAATATCAAAAGGAAAAAATTTTCTGAACATCAGTGCCTGTTAAGTGTAGAAGAAACATGTAAAATGCTAATCAAAAATAAATATTAAACATATTGATAGCCCACTGAAATAAGAACAGCAATTTGCAAACAATCCTAAGTTCAAAATCCTTCGCTTCTCATTTTCAAAAACATTTAAAGATTAAAAAACCAAGTAAATGCATGACAACAACCCGCCCCCCTGACCTGAACATTTACAGTATGTCTTAAGACATCCTTCATTTTCAACTCAAATCAAACAGATTCAGCAGTTTCAATCTGACCTCAGAGTCAGTCCAGAAAAAATGAAAAGGGTTAGGTGGGAGTTAGCAATAAGATAAAGGTAACATAGCTAAGATAAAGAAGTTACAAGCACAGTGAAACTATGAAAGCCTTGCAAGCTATTGCTTGGTGACTCTGTAGACCACTGAAAAAAACCAAACTTCTATAAAAAACAGTAGTGTAAACAGAGAAGAGCAATTTCTTGTCTTGCTACAGTCAGAACTACATAAAACTAAAGCTTTATTCTGAGTTGCAGTTCATAAACGCACTAATTCATGGCACTAGTATCAGTACTGAAACCTGCAATAAAGATTCTGCTCAAGTCAAGTCCACTGCAATTTTGAGTAAGACTCCTACAGAAACAGATGCCTAACATGCCAGGAAACTGAGCTCTACTTCTTCTAAACAAGGTATGAATATCATCTGCTCCTCCAGATCACCTCCTAAAGTCAGTCTGTTCAATAATTTGGATAATCTCTAAGCAACTGTGTTCCAGCCATTTCAACATCCCATCCTCCAGGCTGCTGTCATGACGGTGCTCAGAGCAACACTGGAGTAACCGAGTAACTGTCAAAAGCACTGTTTCCTAAATTGCCAGCTAAATCCTACTTTCAAGTGTAAACACACACACAAGTACACATACGGCTAAGAATTCTACCGTTCTTTTCTATTTTGGGTTTAAAACTACAAATGTCAGACAGCCTAGAAAACAGGAAACAAGGTTCAGCAGGAAATTGCTTTTCTTGGATTTTTACAATAGTTCCATGGAAGTTTAAAATATTTTCTATGAAAACACAAGATATATCTCCTCCTGCCTTGCAGGTGAAGGGCAAAATATCTAACAGATACTACACTGCGTGCACTTTGCAATTCCCTGGTTGGGGACTGAGGCTTCCCTCTTTTTTCTGAACTGATGTGTTTCCCTGAGAAACAGTAAGACGACTAAAAACATTCATTTCATTACGGGGCCGGCTTGGTGGGGAAGTAGGAGGTGACAGACTAGCCTCTGGGGCTCCAGAATCTGAGCTACAAGAAAAAAAGAACATCTTTAACAGGTTATGAGTGGTTAGAGAAGTTATGCAACATGCCTCAAACGTTAGATGCTCTTTCCTTAAGCGAATAACAAAAAAAAAAAAAATTATAAGGCTAGCTACAGATGTTTCCCAGAGAAGGTAATAAACTTAAGACTACAAACTGCTGCAGAGTGCAAGGTGGCACAACATTCAAAGTTTACGTGCTAACAGTGAAAGCTCCAGGCAGAAAGCACACATATGTAAAATGAAGAGATTCTTACAGAACTGCAGTTTCTTAGAGAAATTGATGACTTCCATTTAAAAAAGATTTTAAAAATTCATTTGCAAATGCTTCAAAGGACATTTTCTCAGGTCTTTGCTCCTGAGTTATTTTGTACAGACAAATACTCTGGGAAAAAAACCCAAAACCACATAGAAGTTGAGCAGTGAATAACTTCACTGCCAACAATAAAAACTGTCCTAGAATTAAAGCAATAGAAAGATACAGATTTATTTTTCAAGAAAATATACTCAAGATTTAAATTATTTCAGAGAAAATAATTTTAAAGAATCTTACAGTTTCTGTTCTTTTGCCTTTGTCTTTTCCATTGCTTTCTCGTAGGCTTTTCTCTTTGCTAAAGGTGAAGGCTCAGGTATCTTCTTCTCTGACAGAGATGGTTGTCTAGAACTAAAGCAAGAGGAATCATTATCTCACTTTAATGCCCTTTACAAACTTGCTTTTCTTACATTAGCTGTCATTCTTCCACTCAGATTTCAAATTTCTGAATGTGCTTAATTATTATTGCCTCTCTTGAATCTATGGACTCTAAATGTGTTCTCACATTTTAATATAAAAATACACCAAATTTATTAACTTTCACAGTTCATCAACATATGAAAAGCCAGATACTGAATATGCAAAGGAGATCTACTAATTCAATAATAAGAGACTGACTAAAAGAAACACAGTGGAGTATGCATCTCAGATTGCGTTCAGATCCATGGAAAAGATGGAAGGACTAATATACAAAATTTCAGATTCCATAACTTTCATATAGAATAGACCACTTACATATGAATTAAACTTTGCAGTAATAGATTCATATTTCAAATTCAAATGCAAAATTAGGAAGTGAGAAGCAGCATTTCTCATTGACAACCTGACTATTATAACATTGCTTCTCTTCATTCCCCCTTCCCTTCTTCCTTGCTTTCCATCCTTCCTTTGTCTCTCGTTCTTTCTCTGAAATAATTTCAGTTCACAGTCACTGTGGTCCTTCTCCCAACATTTTACTCCCCATTAAAAATACCAAAAAGGTCAAGAGTGCAACATTAATTATGACACCCAAATGTCACCATTTCACCACAGTCAGATAAAAAAAAAAAATCAAAGGGAATACAGATGGTCTCCACTCTTCTGAACTTCCATTTTCTCACTAGCTGGGCAATCAGAAAAGCAACATTTGCTTTGGCTTATCCTTTGTTTCTTTTATTTAGAAGTAGTTTCTACTAATATAAGGACCATAAACACTAAAAGAGAGAAAGCAGATTCTGAAAGTGGTTTTGTGCCACAGAACTTTATTAAGCAGACAAAGCTCACTTGACAGTCACCTGCCTGATTCAGTTACTAGTATCTGGTCTCAGAGCTCTACAAGCTCTGGATTTACACAGCTGCAACTTCTCTACATGAGAAAAGATATACCAGTTTCCCTTGAGAGGAAGTCTGTGCTATATGAAATCCATCTGGGGACTGGCATCCAGAATAACATGATTTACCAAGGAGGGCACAACCAAGAACAGCTACTTGACTCAAGTAGCTGAGACTGACCATCTCAAGTGATCACACACATACTGAACACAAGCCCTAATTGGAAGGCGAAGATCCTACCTGTATCACCTACTGCCAAGAATTGTGTGCAGGCCCTAGAATCCCCCCAGGGTCTTCAAAAGACAGGAAAAGTAGAACAAGTGATAACCTGTCTGGTTTTGCACAAAAGCCTGGCAGTTAAAGTACATAAAACAAGGGGGAAAGTGGGTTAAATTCTTTCCTCGAGGCCAGAGCACTCATTTCTCTGCAGGGCTCCCTTACCTCTAGGCATATGCTGCAAAGGACATAAAAAGAGATGCAACAGGACACACTCCCTCCCTCTCTTTATGCTGGGCCAGTATGCATTTAGGAATTTAGTCCTGGGGTCACAAGGTAAATCCCATGGTCAGCCCAAGAGCTAGATATTTCAGCAAGGATGATAAACTTGGGTTATAGTCTCCACTGCCATGGTTGCCTATGTGTCTACTATGCAGCTACTAGATTAAATAAAACACACCAGAAACTAGAACCCAAGCTCCTCTGCCTCACACCAGCATCCTGCATACTCAGACACGGAGCCAGCTCCCTCTTGCTCACTCTCTACCTGCCCCTTGAGTCTTCCATCTTTGACTCCACAGTGGCACATCCTCAGAAGATGGTGTAAAGAGCACAATCATATTATGAATTCTTTTTGAAAGCCTGGAAATACAGGTATTATAAAAATGAGCAGTCTTGATGCAATGAACTTCTAAGCATAGATGTAAAAAACAGATGCATGATGTCAATGACTTTGAATGAAAAGGAGCAAGACACACACCTAATTACAGGTTTCCAGGGACCTTTTAGATTTCCCAGGATATCAGAGACATCTGAACAGAGCTGGCACAAGACCTACAGGTGACCACTCCACTCTGAAGAGGCTGCTGTAGAGGAGTCAAGCATACCAAAGGACAATGGCACCAGCCATCTTTGTAAACAGAATTCCAACCAAACTCACTCTTGCCTGCTTGCGTTCAGGTGCCTCTCCGAATCAGATGTGAGAAAACTGAGGGGTTTCTAGAGTGGTGCAGTTTGTACATATGCAGACTTCTAAATTTGCACCCAAGCATATCATTAATTTCTGTTACTTTTAGAGACTGCATATTTTGGATCACTGTTACGGCTTCTACATCCCTGAATGCCACTTAAGGAAGTGGCACAAGGGAGATAATGTTTATGGCAGATAAGAAGATCTGGCCCATACAGGAAGGCCAGATGGCTCAGACAACCTTTCCTCAACAATGACCAGTGGCCAGCAAAAATAGCAATACTGTGTAAAGTATACTGAATTCTGGTTTTGAAAAAGCATCATAATTACAGTGAGGGAGTCACTGCAGACTGATTATGGGCATTTTTGATCACTTATCTGTTCAAACATAATCAATAACAAACCAAAATATATGTGAGGCCTACTGCTGATTGGATTGATTTACTGACAGTGTGTAACTCTAATGTTCACAGAATGCAGTTTTTGGAAAATCCTGTTTTGCCTCATTGCTGGCTCACTTTCACAAATGGATACATTCGAGAAGATGGAGTGAGGCAAAAGTTGGTATTACCTGAGTCTTGGATGCCAGGTCATAACACTTGACGTTTTAAATCTTGAAGCTTCAAAAGTCTCTAGTGATCCCACACTAATTGCTGAAATAAGTGGGTTTCTTCACCTATCCTCACCCCCAAGAGCATTCTTTCCAAGCAGATTCTACTTGTAAAATGCACTGAAGCCATCAGCATGGGTTAATAATTGCTGTCAGCAGTGTTTTACTTTTCATGATTGCCACCTCAAGCACATGCTAGAAATACATAGTAAAAATAATACAAATTGCAAACGTACATTAGATGGAGACTGCTGTAAAAATATTATGCAAATAGGACAGATGGATAGTGAAAGATGCCTAATTCCAGAATCTGTAACATGAAGATAGCTATGGGACACAGTTTTTCCGTATGACTAAATGTGGCAAGCACATTCAGTTTATTCATGAGTTTGTGCAATATAGGAGCTAGTACTTAAAAAGCCAAGAAAAGTCTCTAGCAGTGCATGGCTAATAACCAACAGTGATATTGGTAGATCTAAGAGGAACAGCAAGACTGAGTGAGAAAAAGAGTGCATGTGAGAGAGACCTGCTGTCCCCGAAATAAAAAGGCAAAAATAATATTTTTAGTTCTATTTGGCATCAAGTAATACTTTCACTTGGTAAAACTGTTCTGCGGGTAAACGCAACCTGCAGACAGAAAGGGTTTTTGAGGATTCATAATATCCAACATGTTTCTTTCAACTTTACACTTGCATGTTCTATTATTGTATAGACATCTTCATTTTAAGCACAGGCCACGCAAGGTAAAATCTCTATGAGTCATCTAATAGTTAGGACCATACACAGATACTATTACTACATTATATAAAGTTTTTGGGTTGGTATTTTAAGGTGGGGTTTTTTTTAATCTCTCTGCTGTTTTAAGCAGATTCGCACTACCTCCCTGGAATGTGCATTTCCCATAGCACTAATACAGCAAAGTATCCAAGGTACTAGATGGTTTTCTCCCGCTACTTAGAAAAAGGCTACAATAATTTTATTATGACAAAGCAACTTAACAGAACTTGTATCTTCCATAAGAAACATGTTACTTACAACACTGCATTTATACATTCTAGAGTAGTGATGGTAGAAAAGAAGGAGGAGCTTCGTCAGTATTATTTAGTAAGCTTCAGGTATATCAACCTCCTTTGTAAAGTTAAAATAATAGATTACAAGAAATCGGCAACATGCATTTTTTAAAAGCAAAGGATAATTAGTACAGCATGGCCAAACTTACATGCTGCCTATCTTAGAAGGTAAGCCAGATGGTGGGGGAATAAACTCTCTGTCCCTAGCAGAAGTATCATTTGTGTAAGCAGCCATCCCACTTTCTTGGGTTTCTGCAACTGATGCAAGAGGGCCAGCCAAAGTAGAGTCTGCAGCGCTAATGTCAGAGACTAAATCATTGCTGTCTGCATATAGCAACTCCATCTGGGTAGTGGTCCTCCGGCGGGCCTGGAGACAAATAAAAACCAAGTTGTGACTTAAACATTTCATGGTATGTGTCAAGAGTGCTACATTTAAGCTTATCATTAGCTGGCAAGTAGCATCCACCTCAATTCACTTGGCAACTACCTTTGGAAACTAAATCAATGAGCTCACCTCTACTCTTTGTCAACATTTCAGAGAAGGCAAGTTAAATTCAAACAGCTTGAAACACTGATTTGACAACTGGTTTCCAAGGATATCCTTTCAATCAACTACAAGTGCTTCTCAGTACTAGAGGAGTACAATATTATTCTCTTAAGGTTTATCCAAATGAAATGTTATAAAGCAGAGAGGAATAAAGCAAAGTGTAAATTCTTACACCAATGCTTCTTCAGATATAAGAACTCTGCTTCTTAGTTTATGTCATCAGAAGTAGTTTAGGTCAACATGAATTAAGATTTTCTGAGCATTTCAATAGTCTGAAAACAACAGAAAACCTCACAAAGGAGCCAAGCTTTGTGCAACACAGTCATTCTTAGAAAACTAATCATCCATGTTAAGTGTGATGCTGTGAAACTAAGATCTATTCTGAAGGGAAAGGCCTCTGAGGAAGACAAAGGTCCAGTCTGAACAGAGCCATTACAAAAACGTTTATTTTGTGCCGATATTTCCAGACCAAACTCACTCAACTTACCTGCCCAAAGACCTGCACACCAATGAACGCTACCAATAATGCAACAGCCAACCTAGATATATTCCTCCAAAGCCAGCTGCAGTTAGAAGAGTGGATGCTAAGCTTCTATTTACTTTGCAAATTTCGTTTATGCTCCTGTGAGCACAGAAGCAAAATTGCAATCAGTGTGCATGTTTCCAGTTCCCATGGCCATTAATATTAAATTGCAGCTGGCCTAGATATATTCCTCCAATGCCAACTGTAATTAAGAGCCTGGAGGTCAAACTTCTATCTATTTTACAAACTTCCTCTACATTTCTATGACTACAGAAGTAAATCGCAAACAATAAGCATGTTCACAGTTCCCAATGGTATTAACATTAAACTGCAGCCTAACTAATACTAAACTACAAATTTACTCCAGTTTGGAGTGCTAGTAATTGGAAGAACCTATCTCATTCTGAAGCTGTAAAGATTTAGCCACAGAATATTGAAAAAGTACATTTTCATCATTGCTTCTGAGAGGAGTATCGCACAAAAGCATATGACATATAAATCACATGAATGGTATATCAGTTCACCTTTTGCATGTCTTCATTCTTTCATGTCTCTAGAGCAAAGCAGGAGCATTCCCCAGAAGGTGTCATTAAAGTATGAACTATTATTATAGCCATTGTACAGCCTACCTTGCTTTTGGGTTTGACTTCACCGCAAAGCTTCAGAAGATCTGAAGATAATGAACTAAAAGAAAAAATTGCATCACAGTTAGAAAGAAATTAGTCATATTTTTGCAGAATGTGTATTTTTATTTGATTCTTTTTTCTACTGAAATGGTGGGCAAAGTGGAATTAAACAGTTTCAGAGGTATCTTCTCACGGATATATGATGCATTACAAGAGGAGGAAATTACAGTAATTTTTCTAGAACCAGATCCAGTTACCTGTTAACAAAAATAGCTCACCTTCCTTCTGTCCCAGGACTGTGCAATGGGGCATCCTCATCAGTACTATCTTCCAAATTTTCTAGAAAATTTCCAAAAGAGTGACATTAGTCTGTCTGTTAGACGTGTAGGTTTTAAGTGCTATACAAAACAGGTCAGACAATGTAGAATGTAGATGAACAGCATACAAAAGGCAGGCGTTTTCAAAATATCCGGACTATTTGCTAGCCAGTCGTCATTGAATTTTCCTGGTATCTAAGCAAAGTTTTTTCATACAATCTAAATAAATCATACACCCTGGCATATTGTGCCAAATGTGGTCTTCTATTTATTGCAGCAGAGCAACAGGGATGACAGAAAGCCAGAAAAAAATTCTAGAAGGAAATCTGGAAGAAAGAAGATAAAGCAAAGGAAATTAACTGCAAGACATGGAAAAGACAAGATGTAGATCAATGGATAGTAAAGATGTCTCTTCCTTCTTTTTTCGTAATCTTCGTGCTCTAAGACAGAATCAGTCTGGTTATGATGAAAAAACCCAAAAATTATATTTTTAACTAGCTAGTGACCTGAGGCTCAGCCTCAGCTTATATAGAATGGCATCATTTGCGCTGACAAGAAGCAAGCACTTTATTAGTATATAGGCATTCAGGTTCCAAAACAGGATGATGCCACCATCTAATACTATAGAACTGCTTCCTAAAGAGAGATTAATTGTACTGAAGTTAATTGTAAATGAAGCTGTTCAGTAGAAACGCTCCTGAAGTAAAATGGGTACACAAACCTGTGCACAAAAGACAAAACCAGCACGCATGTCACACACTAACACTGTCAAACATCAGATTAAGATGTCTGCATGCAAACAGTGCAAAACATTAAGCTGAGACAATCAGTTCAGGGCATACGTATAATCAATTCCAAACTACTGGGAAAACAAATCCTCTAACTCACGTATTATTCTAATAACACATTTTAAGAATAGTTTAAGGACATAGGTAATACATTCCTGCAAGCAAAGTCCCTTATTTCTTAAAATACTCATGAAATTTTAAGGGTTAAATAATCTTCTAGTGACATTCCATTACATCTCCTCTTTATTATTAAAGATGCTTTAAGTTTATTTACTTAATTTCTGCCAGAAAGCAGATACAATTTGTAATTTATAGAGCCAATATATTTGGTACCCATACTAAAATAGGTTTGTCCATTTATATATTTTAAGTGCAAGTTCACGCTTTGGTGAAAGGAAGGAAAGATATATACGTCTCCAGCTGAATTCTGAGAAGGAATGAAGAAAAGGAAAATGCCTTCTTGTGTATGCTACATCTAAAAATGTTTCCTGAAAAAGTCAAAACTAGCATCAATCTAGCCCTAACACCAACAATGCACTTCAGAGGTACTCAACTGCTGTATTATTTTTAACAATGTAGCCTTAATTATCAGAAATACAACAATATTATAAAGAAGGCAAGAAGAAATTAAAGGAGCAATAAAGTTAGTAAAGGCAGTACAGCTTGCAAGGAGCAGATGAGATGACTGCTAATAAAACAATGATTGAAGAACAGTGGAAAGCTTTTCTGATGACTTGTCTTTATCCCCATGCAGAGGCAACTGGATGGTACCAGTTAGAATGCAGTACACCAGCACAGTTCATCCAGAGGAAATGATGTTTGACCAGTCCTCTCAAGATCTGCACATACATGGCTGTGAGTCACATCCATGAGCATCCAGATGTCACAGGTGGGAAGGAAAAGCAGCTCCTACAATTCTTCAGAAAGGAGTTGTTCAAGCAACACTTCAGGACTCAACTTCGTGGTCATGTTAACTCTTCACAAGAGCAGAATGGCAGCTGGTTCATCCACACACAAGGTATTCATTCAAAACTTACTCTGAAGATCAAAACCTGAGCCTGTGATGTGCTTTGCTGCAGACTGAACCCTTTTTTAAGTCTACACTTGAATGTAGGTACACAACTACACTGGGGAACGCCCAAACTTCTTCAGGCTAAGTGTATTCAAATGGCTAAGAACTTCTGAAGATATCAGAGCTGAAAGTAGGCATGAAGAGAACGGTTCACAAGTACCCTGGAAGTGCAACCCCCCTGCTTGGGGCTGGTGCTGGCTGGGTACTGCCACTGAGCTGTCAGGCAGCCTGGGGAAATTGGTCTCACGATCTGCTGCCACCCACACTTCCACCCCTGGGAATTGTGTCAGGTTACCAGGGAGCCCCTGCAGAGACAGAGTCCCTGCTAACCAGCGGGCAGTCCCAGCCTCGAAGCCTCACTACAACGTTGTCTGAACTCCCTGCAGCTCAAAAGGTTTAGCCACTAATGATCTATGAAACGCAGACTATGAACAGTTTGGATTTCAGTGTGGATCAAGGTTAGTATGGCATATTCAGCTGAGATACATCCATAGTGAAGTTTCCTTCCTATAAAGTGTTAGCATAGTCCTGGAGTGGCTTAGGTGTTCATGCTTGCAAAGTGTTAAAAAACTCCTTTAATCAGATATACTCTACAAAAATTTTGATGACAGACCTACTGTTTCAATGCATTTAACAAGTGTCTTTTCACTGCTCCAGATGCTGTTAATAAGTAAAAGCCTGTCCACAGCTAAAGAAAATGCAATGCTAACTTCCTGGCTGGAGAAACATTGCTCTCACTCCAACAGGGGTGCACACACACACATTAAGGGTCAATTTTAGTTTCAGTATGATATTAATAACCACTGAGGTTTCTGAATAAATACTGGCTGTATGCAGCAAGATGCGCTGACACAGATCTTCAGATGTCATGTGTCAGGAAGCTGGCAAAGTTCTCACCAGCTTACACCAGATGATGACCTATACACTTTCAGGCAGTCTTGTGCTTTTGAAATGTTTCAGATGCCTATGCAAACTATCACAGGACAGCGTAATAGGATTAGAAATAACACAAGACAATACAAAAGGAATTGTTACTGACATTGAAACTTGAAAATATACTCCCAAACACAGTCAATTTTGCGGCTAGGAGCAAGGGAGGGGAGAAAACAGGCATAATTTATTTGGGAATCATTTAAAAGCAACAACAACAACAGATTCATCTCCTCAAAATCAGTGAAGTCAATAACTAAACCCAATTGGAAAAGTGGATACAATCTGCATTCTGTAAAATATTTACACTACAAAATAAGCTATCTGCAAGAGGCTAAAAGTGACCTGCATGTTACGAATTGCTTTTTTTCAGACCTAAAGATGAGCAGAATTTGTCACAGCTACAGCAGTAGTATACCACAAAACAGCTTTATGTAGTCTGAACGTACTATAGTCTGAACTACTTACTGTTCGTAAGCAATAAGTCATAAATCTGAAATACACCTCCGCTTACTGTGTTCACGTCTTATCTGACAATCTAACATGAATGCTATGGGTGGTTTCAGAAAGGAGGAAATGCTCTGTAAGCTCATGATAACGAGTACATTTACAGAATAGTTCATGCAAACTTCAAACACTCACAAATTCTAAGATGCACCAGTTAGTGAACATGAATGAATTAGTAACTCATGCAACTGTACAGTACACAGAAAGCTAAACATACTTACCCAGTGGTATGCTATCTAGGTCTGTGTAAATAACAGCAACAAGGAAACAAAAGCAACACTCCAATCAAAACATATCCATTTATAAAAAGAAATAAAACAAAAGTACCTAAATGTATTCTAAATTTTTCTTAATATCATCTCATGAGAAGTAGAATAGATGCCGTAACAGACATACGATGCCACTTTCAAAATCACTAACATACTATGATTGAACAGGATTGCATATTTAGAATTTCACATTCAGAAGTTAAAATCATACCAAATTGTAAATGCATAGTCTTTGTAAAGATAATGAGCAGATTACCTGAATTTAAAAAGTCTAATAATAAAAAAAACCCTTCTTTATTTCCTACATTTCACTGCCAAGAGGATATACTTAAAAATGTCATACATGCACATCAATTGTGAAATAGAGTTTAAGACGTTAAAAATACAGCATCTATTCAGAAAAGAAATAGCCTAGAATGCCCAGTACAGCATGCATGAAAGGCAAACATGACGTGCAGCTGACACTTCAGAATACAAGATGACAAAATTACCTTGCAAAGCATGGCCCAGCAAAGCATCAAGTTCGGGATTTAACTCAGCTTTTTCTTTTAGCATATGAAACAGCAGTTGGTTTTGAGTAGCACTAGTAATTTCTGTCTGTTTAAGGCGTCCCTCAAGAACTTTAATCTGAGCTTCTTTCTGAGCTGCTTGGAGACCCTAGGAGAGAGAAAGAAACAAAAAGATGACAAATGCTTCATCACAAATCTTTTGTTACAAAATGAGAATTGCCAAAACTTTTTAAAAACTATGAAGAAAAGCAATGTGTACATTGTAACCTTCCTTTCACATCCTAAAGATCAGGTATCAACCAAAGGGGCTTTCTTTTTTTATTTTGTTTTTGTTTAGGGGACTCATTAACTTGTGTTCCTCAGCTCTTGCATTGCAAATACACATCTAGTGTCTCACTTGGAAGTGACTCCCAAGTACAATTCACAAATTCTTTGCATTTATTTAAGAGTAGCATCTGAAAAAACAATGCCTCCATTTTTCACAAATAAGTACTGTTTTTTTTAATTATGACCTATAATACTCTATAACAATCAACAGCAAAAAAAACCCCAAAAAACCCCAAACACCAAAACAAAACCCAGCCCAGAACCATAATCTTTCCTACAGAATCACTCCATGAACTTTCAGCTTCTGCTGAAAGATCTCATGGCCTAACATGAGAGAATCAGTTCTAAGGGAACTTCCCTAGACCCATGGATTAATGGGAACTTTTTAGTTGCAGAAAATGTAGCCAAGGAAATTTACAGAGAATGGTTTACAAATAGAAGAAACAGTAGGGAAAAATGAAGGTACAACACATCTTCCCAAAGACTTGTAGGATAACAGAGGACTTTGAGTGCTAGCACTTGATAAAGAAGTGTAGTACTATGGACTTACACATTAGATTCTGATTTTATCATGAACTAAAACAACATATCAATAGACACATTTTGCATGTGGAAACAAACACTAGAATAGACAGCAGGCATGACCAGTTTTGCAAGAAAACATACCTTCAATTTTCTACACAGTAATTATTTATCAGAAAGAGGAGAAACACCTTCACATAATGGAGCTTTTTACCATGATAAGGAGAAATTGTTAACAGAATTAAGTCAGAGGCACTTTTCTCATTAACTCTGCTGCAGGGAATCAGGTATCCATTCTACTCACCCAAGGGCTGAAAAAAATTAAAAGACTGAAATTTGCAGAAGCCAATGTGATTGTGGGAATTTTCTTTTCCTTTTTTTTTTTTTTTAATAAAAAAATCCACAAACTTCTTGACTACCTGCAGTTATGAATCAAGTATGGAAAAAAAAAAAAAAACACACAACAGAGAATTGGTCAGTGGGACTGACCCAAAGCCCATTTCAATAGCCTTGAAATCTTTAATTTGATTAAATGACACTGAGCATGGCCTCCAAACAGAAAGAAAAGCAGCAGTAAGATCATATGTTACATGTGTACACAGGGTTATAAACTGCCAAATACTAATTTTTAAAATATTACTCCCCAAGACTTTCAGAAAAAGCACCTATTGCTCTACTCAGAAGTTGAAGCCTGACTGAAGTATGCCATGCATCAATATATACACCTTAAAACAAATTTTTTAAAGGCTCAGTTTCAAGGAAGTGGCTGAGCCAGTCTTTAAAAAAAAGATCCTGAGCATTCTTTAGGAGCTTGTTGAAAAACATAGAAAGAGATTTATTTGATTACAAAAAGCTACTGCTCCTACAGGAACAACATGAGGTAATTAGTAGAGTGAAGTAGGTTCTACTGGGGATTGAAAAACAGGCAACAGGTTGCAGGGGGCAAAGGATCTCAAGGGCCTTCACACTGAGAGCCAGTGCTGACGAGCTTCGCTTTGTCTAGTGCACGTTCGTCAGTCTTTATGTCAGCACAGCTCTGCTCCTGGCACATGGCAGAGTTCTGGCAAACACATATTTCACTTAATGCATTACCTTATTGATACCCATTGTGAGGAAGTGATCAAGCAAATATCGAGCTTCTGTCAAAGTGCAAGCATTAATCACGGCTGTTACATCCAAGGTCTCTCCTTCTTCCTATGTGCGCAACAATAAAACCAGATTGTGAAAAAAAGGGGGGAGGGGGTGTTGTTTGTTTGTTTAACCAGTACAGTTATCACAGAAAATAGAAACAGTGAAGATGCAGCAATATCACCCAGTTCATTCCCGTGATACCTCTAAACCATGCCTGAAAGATTTCTTTTCCAAACTATCCCCAAAACAACCCACCATACATACTCTGCAGCCCCTACAGCCAAAACAAAAGTCATCTCTAAATGAGAACATTTTCAAGACTAACACAGTTGTTTTTCTTTTCTCCATTTTATCATTTTTGCATTAATATTTACCTACCTTTGCTTCCTCCATTTGCATAATGTTTGCTTGGCAGTCAGAAATACTGTCATTAATGTAGTCTATATTTGCAGTTAGTGATTCCATCTCTTCGTTTATGTTTTGGACATTTCTATCTGCTTCACTGCCACCCCCATCCTTGATGAGCTTCTCCCTCTTCTTTGAAAGCTTTTCTCTTCTTTTTGTAAGTTCTTCACGTTGCTATTTTCCCCAAAAACATAATATTACATAAAAAGGAATTAGTAAACATTTAGGGCATTTAAGTGCCTTTTTGTTTTCCTTTCCTTGTTATACTTTAAATAACATATCACGATTTCTACAGGAAGAAGTTATACAAGTGAATATATTAATATATTTACACATGATTCTCTTAACGTTCTTTCTATTTCTTACTAAGCACAGCAATCCCATGGTCCAAATGCTTACTGAAGAGCCTCTTCACTGACTGCGATGGATTCCAAGTCACTTTGCCTATGCCACCACCACAGCAATTCATTTACAGCAAACATAAATGCACTGCTCTCTATTTAATATGATGATACAGTCGACAGTGTATCGTAGATCACCCACCGTAAGTAACCTGTTCATATCTGCCTCCATATTGGAAATGGTCATCTTCTGCATAATGATATCAGTCACTCTGCGTTCAAGTAACTGCCACTTCATCCTGGCTGCCTTTGAGGAGTAAACTCTGCTTGTCACTGCTTTCCGCTGATATTTCTTTCTGTGATAAATTCAAGAGGAACATACAACTAAGTCTAAAGTAGTTCAATTACACATTTGAACATGGAAATGATCAAGCCAGAATAATTTTCATGGACAACTTAAATTTCTTGCAGGATTTCTTTCAGTTTTTCATTGTACCACACAGCTACCTGCACCCAGCCCTGAACTCTACTGCACTCTAATATATTGCATTTGATAAACAAGTATGAAACACTGTGGCATCCTGTATAATGCACCACTGAATTCGAATGCCACCTAAGAGCTGTTCCCCACTTAGCAAGGGGATCTGCTTCAAACAACAGTGGAAGATCACCAATAAGCCTAATACATTAAATTGTGTTTGCCAACAAGTTTTCCTTTGTACTTAAGAATACTGCAGGCGTTGGACCACCAAGGGCATTTCACTTAAAGGACAGATTAACTGGATTTTGAAATTTTGGGGTTTCTTAATGTGACTTGTTCCTTAATGTCATTTTATATTGCTCCACACTGTATTAAACCCACAAAATTCAAATTGCATTTGATAATGGTAGAATGCCTGTTTTATGAGCACTGCATGACAGCAGTTTGAAAAACAACAACTACTGCAATATTGATCATCACAAGATTATCTTCTATAAAGTCCATGCGATTTTCAGTTCTCTTAAAAAAAGTACTAAACAGTTTTAATCCTTACCCTGTTCCATTTATTGCAGTTACAGATAATGCTTGAACCCTTGCAACAGGAATTCTCATCTTCTGCTGTGCTGGTGTTCTTGAACCATCATGCTCAACTGATGAGCTAGAACTTGCTTCCTGTATAGGATGCTCCGGCAGGCTCAGCTTTCGACTTACTTTTCCTGCTACTTTATCAGACAGAGGCCTCACTTGCCGACGAAGGGCTGTAACCTGAAACAGAGCGCAGAGACACAATTGTCTCTCCCCAAAACTGCATACTAAGTTACAGCAACACAATATCATTCTGTTTGCAAAGATGCATTACTGTTTTACCACAATACCTCTTCAGTTTTGCGACGTAAGATAACTTCTTGATTTCTCTTCTGAGCTTCCAGAAGCTTGAGCTGATGCTGTGAAAAAATACAACCAGCACATGATATTTTTTCCAATATCTGTCACAAGGACTGTATTGTATTAAAAAAAAAGACCTTTACACATTCATACAAGTTTGCAGAACTGTTGTGATATGAAGTGGTCAAGTCACAATTCTTTCTTGCTCTTTCTAGTGCAGAATGAAAATAAGTATTTCACTATATCAATTCTCTATCAAAAAGAATACTTGCATGCAAGCAAGGTGGCAACAACAGTTTTGTGAAGATTCACTAATAAAATAATACTGATATACATATTCAGTAAGTTTTCTATTTTCTGTTGCACTTATCACTTGAAGCTAGGAACTGAGTTATGATAGAAGTCAAACCAAATTATGTGCATGATGAAAATACACAGGTACATGCCTGCCTCAGTGAATGCATATACACATGGTGTATGCCTGCAAGCAGATGCACATCATAATGAAAGAAGCTTATTCCAAATGAAAGTTCTTTATCTGTCAAATCACCTCTCGTTTGCGTTGCTCCTTTTTAAGTTGTGCAATCTCTCTATTTCTTCTAGATTCAGTCATTCTAGCTTTCTCCTGCTCTTCTTTCATTTGTTTCATCAAGCGAACCTGTAAAGAAGTCACCATTTAGAAAAGCTGTTTACACGGAAGTGCTGTTCCCTGCCCCCATTCATATTGAGTTTCTTCTTCAAATTGCCATCTTCCAGTATATTACATGCTTTTAGCAATTTACCTCCTCCATCTAATGTGCCTTCTTCACTCAGTGCTGGGTAACAGCTAATAGGCAGTGCAAGCTTCTCCATGTTTGATACTGTAATTTCTGTCCATTAAACCTAAAAGCCACCCCTCTCCCCCAGGAATAGCCTAATCTTCATATCTTTTCCACTTTCAGACTTCTGAGCAGCTGACAACAAGAACAGAGTTACCTGGTAGATAAATGCACAAGAGATTTCAATCCATTTTTCAGTAAACACTCATTGCACAACACTTCAATATACTGAAATATACCTTGGTTTTCTTCATCTCTGTCACCTCCTGCTGCAATTTCTTCAGTTGCTTTTCATATTGAGACTGATTTTTAAGCAATCGTGCATGTTCCTTTTGTGCTGTTTGAAGTCTCTGCAGTTCTTTATTCATGGCTTGGAGTTTCTTTTCATATTCTGACTTGATTTTTTTTGCCTTTTCTTCTGAATAGGTCTCTACAGAACCTACAGCAAAAGGGAGTTCTTAGTCAGCTTTTGTTCAGGGTATTTTCACTTTGCCAGCCACAGAAGAAGATCGGTTCCTCTGCTTCTAAGCATTATCTGCAGTATCTTTGAAAAATTTAATTTATCTCTAGCTCTGGCCACCTGCACTGCTTTGAACTTTCCACCTTGTATGTCTTCTTGGATAAGAGATCAAGGATTAACACTTTCCTGATGATTTTTTTTGCACTAGACAAGAAATTTTGGAGTACATGAAGACACAGTTGCACACATGCTTGTTCACACATATGTGCATAAGATCACACCCACAGTCCCAAAAGCCATCAAGCCTAGTATCCCTTTCTGGCACTGATCAAAAGGCAAGGTCTAAGGAACAACAAGAGAACAGCAAAAGACTATAAATTATAACACTATAAAGCTTATATACTTTTTAAAAGAAAGAAACAAACAAAACACTCCCCCCAGTACTCTCCTAAAGTTCAACTTTTTCTGGCTTAGGACTTCCTGAGACAGAGTTAGTTTTTCATCTCAATACGATTACATATTCAAAAAGTTTGGTCAAGTAAGAGACCTCTGCAAGGCCACTGATCCTAGTTCTTATTTTTATGCTAATCAAAAGAAAGAGACAGGGATGAATGGGAAAGTACTTTTAATTCAGGAACCATCTCAAGGATTATGTTAAAATGAGAGCTCCTAGAAAATTGAAAATGCGTATTCAACAAAATCAAATACCTGGTAGTAGCAGTATCTTTTTAAAAAGTCCCTCTCAATTCTGATAGAAACCAGAATGAGTGAAGTATGATCCCCTGGCATTATTAAGTACAAACCTATTTCTGTTTTCTGCAATTTCTTATCACATTTGAAAAAGGAAGTGAGGGAAGCATCAAACAATTCAATGTCAATGTCTTACACAACATCTAGATTTAAATGATTTTCTATTTCTTACCCAAGTTTTGAAGAACCTGATCTCTCTCAAGTTGAGTGTCTCGAATCTTATGTTGTAGCATCATTAGTTTCTCTTCATATTGTTTTTTCAGTGTTTGCAGCCTTCGCTGGCTGTTCTCTAGCTCGTCTATCAGTTTTTGCTTAATGGCTATTTCACAGGTGATATTTGCCAAGTCAGCTTGATAATTTTCTAAAATAAAAAATTTGAGTAATTAAAAATTAAGACTTTTATTAAAGTAACAGTGAGGATCACATAACTATAGGTACCCCCTGCAATGCTAGGGTCATTTCCTGACATGTAAACTGTGCACAGCAGAACTCTACACAAAGCACAATGCAGCAAGTGAAACTATTATCTGCAATTCATTATAAAGTCTCCTCTTAAACACTCCCTATCCTAGAAATGGGAAAGATGTAGGGAAAGCAGCCTTTCAGTACTTAAAGGGGACTTCTAAGAAAGATGGGGACAGACTTTTTAGCCAGGCCTGTAGGAATAGGACAAGGGGTAATGGTTTTGAACTAAGAGAGAGTAGATTTAGACTAGATCTAAGGAAGAAATGTTTCATAATGAGAGTCGTGAAACAGTAGCACAGGTTGCCCAGAGAGGTGGTAGCTACCCCATCCCTGGCAACATTCAAGGTCAGGTTGGACGGGGCTCTCAGCAACCTGATCTAGTGGAAGATGTCCCTGCTCACTGCAAGGGGCTTGGACTAGGTGACCTTTAAAGGTCCCTTCCAACCCAAACTATTCTGTGATTCTGTATCTATATTGGATCACAGTTGCTCATATGTTGTAATTCCTCACATTTAAGTCTCAACATCAGCAATCTGTCCTTCCCCATACAGAAGTTCCACAGGCTGTTGAGACTTCAGTCACATCTCAGGGCTGGAGAAAAACTGTCATTCATAAACCCAGCAGATTATAAAAGGAAAATTTGACTGCTGGCAGACTCCAAGGGGAGACTTTCCTTTCTTTAGGTCTTAGAAAAATACAGCCAAAATTCATCAAATTCTAAAATAGGAGCCCCCTCAGTCATGGAAGTGGAATGGTGAAGGGAATGAGAAAAGTAGGAGGAAAAAGTAAGGAAAAAGGACTAGCCCACATGCTAAGTTTATAAAGTTTAATTAATTTCTTTAGTCAATTAAATCCTTTTTTGGCTTAAGATTATGTGCTCCAGAACAAAGATGTCAGGTGAGGACTTTTTTTTCCAGGTTCTGCAACTCCTGCTAATGGTTTGTGTGACTCAAACAACAAGAAACCAATAGACTTGGTTTGCTCATTTGGCCCGACTCATATGAGATATGAGAGAATTCCTGTTGATGCTGTCTCTGACTCTAGCAGTCCTAATTTGCATGCCACATGTAAACCAGCTGTTAATGCTTCTACGTAAAGCCACAGCCTCTGAAAATGAGATAGGCTGATGGACTTCCAGCCTTTCAAAATTAAATTCTACCCATTTCCAAATTAGCTGAATGGGAGCTGTCACCTTGGTGATTAGTCCCGAGATATAAAAACAACCCAATACTTAAACCTTAAACTTTCAATGTTCTAACTGAGGAAGAAATGTGTTATCAAACACCTGGTGGCCTCTGGTCAATTTTAAAGCCAGTACAGGGACACTTAATCAGATGTATATTACAGGTTTTAGCACCATAACAAAAAAACCAAATTCACTGGACATGCAATCCACAGAGAATTATGGACAGCAGGTTGACAGCATGCTATCTTGCCTACCAAAACCCAAGGAATGACAGACGGTATTCGTAAAATTCTAAAAAAAAAATATTGCACTGACACTACCTTTTTCATCAGAGTCGGAATCTGATTCATCTGAGCTTTCAACAACTTCCATGTCATCTTCATCCTCATCATCTTCCTCTTCTTCATCCTCATGATCGCTCACTTCCTGAATTTCCTCCTATGAAACGTACAAAACAGAAAGATGTTGAAGCACACCCACACTTTTCCATCCCCCAATCACTTGTGACTATCACTGTGAAGCCACAGTATTCACCTGATCCATTTCTAATTTCCTTTCTATAATCTTGTAAGTCTTTAAACAGACAATGAACAAATAAACCAAACACTTCTAAATACTTACTGCTTCCAAGTCATTATTCTCTCTCTCTGAAGTGCCTTTTTCATCTCTCTTCTCCTGCTCGTTATCTGTGTTATCCTCTTTAACACTAGCAGAAGAGGCACAGACACAAAATATTCACAAACTGAAATGGCATGTGCTTCCCATCCCCCTAACCAGTAAGTTGTAATTCCAAATAAAGATGAAAACCAAAGTGTAGTTAGACAGAGGTATAGGTGTTGGGCATGGGTAAAACACAACTTCCAATCTCCCACAGGTAATAAAATAATGCTTAATTACTCTTAATATTAGCTTGCAAAATAATATTAATGATTAGTACATTGTTTTTAGGGCATATTGCACAACTAGGACAACCAGAATACACATCTTCATATACTACAGCAGTAGTCATTTTGCATGGAAGTTGCAGTGTACCCAGAATAGCTTTTGCAAAACAAAGAACGAACACTGTGTGCAGGTGCAACATACATTACAGGTATTGCTACACTTTCAAGCTACAACAGAGCATACTGTGCTTACAATCATCTGAAAATTGGTGTATACGCCTTAAACAATATCCTAGTTTATCATACTATAACTACTCTTTTGATCAATTATCTACTTTGACATCAAGGGAATGATCAAAATAGGCATTGATACAACAGAAAAAAAAAGTTGAGAAATACTGAGTTTTTTGCTGTAGGACTGTCCATCTCAAGAAACCCCTAACTTTTCCCAATTATTAAGATTACATTTTAGTATATATCCATGCTTTTGTTTTTTTAGAGTATGGTTCAAAACTTATTTCAAAGTCAAGTCTCTCTATACTCTTTCTTCTCTTGGCAACCTGAACTGTAGTGATGGCTTATGCAAATTACAGGAGGGTTTTTTTAGTTTTGTTTTAAAGGTTTGGTGTATTAGCCATTAGGACAAATTTTAACATTTTTACTTGCACATTTGAGACATGACATGCAAACGTACAATGCAAAAAAATACATGGCACTCTGCAAATTGCCATGGACCAAATGTCAGTCCTTCTAACACTACATGTGCAAAACCCAAACCATCCCCAATAGATGGGAAATCATGATAGAACGGGGCTAGATACCACAGAGGGTAATAATGAAAAAATGTGGTTAGGATTGCATAATGTGGAATCCACCTCACCTAACTTCAGCTGCATAAAAACTTGGCAAATGTGCTGTCACTGATCAGGCCGGGTAACCAGAAATGCACATCTTCCTCCATTGACACCAGTAAGAGCTCAGACTCAAGGTCTAGCTCTTAGACAAATCTAATATTCAGTGCAGTCACAAGAAATGTTCTGTAGATTAGAGACACTATAATTTGGCAAGCAACATCCAAAAGCCACATTTAAAACAGAGCTCTACTCTGAAGAGTGACGGTTAAGTAACACAGTGCTTCTGTGCACTTTTTTTTTTTTATATACTATTTTTTAACCTGTTCAATGCTACTTGGTTCCTTCTGCCCCACTCATCACCAGTGCAACCAAATCCAGCTACAGCTGGCCATGTGCAAGGCAGAACACTTTTGCTTGGGTCCATGCAGCAGCTGGGGAGGCTGGAAGAAAAAGCCTAACCAGATTTGTACCGAAAAGAAAAAATGCCAAACAGGGAACACTGAGCCACGCAATCTCATTTCCACAGATTGTCATCTCACTCAGCCCACATCATGTTCTGTTTATGTTGGTTAATAAGCCTAAATGATAACAGATCTTAGCTGCAATCTTCATGCAGATTGAGGCAAACCCCCAGTTTCCCTTCTGCCAGCACACAGCATGGAGCTCACCACTACAGAGAATTTGTGTTCTGCCTAATAAAGGGGAAGACAGGAGGAAGGAGAGCCAGCAGCTCTCCCAGGCAGAATTATATTGCTTAATTTGTGTGCTACTGATCCATGGATTCACATCATCTGCGTGAATTCAGTGGGGGGGGATTGGATCAAAGTAGAAAGCTGAAAAAGAAAAGCTCCGTTACTTGGATTTTTAATGACAGTGTATTTCTCTGAAAAGAGACCTCAACTTAACTGTTCTCTATGACTAACTACTTTATCTACTGCTTTGGCTGAAACTGAGGAATGGTCAAGGCTTCAGTCACATGCTTTCAAAAATAAAAGCAGCAGACTTAACTGAGGCATGAAAGTCCAAGACCTTCTTGATCTCACATGCCAAAATTATTATTGCTATATACAGCCTGCTACACATTTCATACCATATGAGCTACTGCGCCTTCCTCCTGCCTTTCATTCCAGACGGGCCATGCAAGAAAGAAATCTACTTAATTCTATAGCCATTCCCAAAGGCACCATCTCCCCGCAAACGCTTGCTCAACATTGTGCACACCCAGAGTCAACCTCAGTTCCACAACAGAGGTTTCTTCCAGTTAAAACACTTGTTGAACGTCAAAACACAGGAAAGAATTTTGAAAAGCCAAACGAACTACTCCTGAAGTAGCTATGAATCTGCCCAAATTCTTTTCATGTATGACAACCAGTTAATTGAAATGACAGGTAATTAAAAACCTGGGAAATATTCCAACCTTCTTTCTTCTTGACTGCTTTCCTCAAGTTTCTGTAGCCTTCAAAAGCACGAAGTACAGTATTGGAAGGCCAAGCCAATGAAGGACAAACCAGACAGTGAAAAGCAAAAGTGATAAGAAGGTAAAAAAAATGATATATGAGCTTGTGGAGCTTAAAATGAATTTTTAAAAGATACCATCAAGAGACAACAAGTAGTAAAAAGGCAATACATTTTGCACAGTTGGAAAGTAAATAGAAAACAAAGCAGAAGCATTTGTAGGTTAATTAATCTGTCAACAATTGTAAATTCAAGTTACACTAAGGAATAAGTTTTAGATATAAACAATATATTTCACTTTGAGAAATATTTCTAATATGGATTCAAAAAAAATCTCAAGTTCTAGAAAAAGCTTTCACCTCTTTTGCCACTTAAAATTGGCAGGTAAAATACTGAAAACTGCAAGAAGTACTGCCATTGAACCAAAGTTATATATGCTCAGGAACATATCAGGAAAAAAAACAACGCACTAGTTTATATATTACAGTATGTTGTCAGCATATAAAATAGCAATGAGAAATTTTTAGTACTAATATTCTAAGTCACATATTCTTAATATCATTAATTTAAAAATCTTCAAACAACATTTACTTTTGGGGTTGGGGTTTCGTTGTTTTTAAATAAAAGGCAGAAAATTGCAGTTCATTTTTCTGGGATTCAAAAAGTACATGCCAATGATTGCATGTTCTTTTCTAATAAATTAACAAAAAATATGCATCAGAAGCAATGAGATGAACAAAGTGTTAGTATTTTCACTTGTACTTTTTTATCTGGAACAAAAGCGGATGTATCAGTAAAGAAATGCCCACATGACTTATGTAAGTGTAGACATGGCTTCAATTTCAACAACTACTGAAATTCCTCAAGTTCCCATTCCGAGCAAGTTTTGAGCAAGAGCTTTTGCTGCCTTTTCACCTTATACTGCCTGCCACCTTCTTCAGTATCAGCTAGGAGCTAATACACTGAACCCTATGTAATTTTATCACAAATTTAGTTTAATAAAGGTTAGGGAAGTCAAAAGACAACAGTCAAAAGAAGTTACCAGGTATGTAAGGCTGAGTAATGACTAGAAAGGGATGTAGGAGGTTTGCTCCGAGACTTCTGGTGAGTAGGTCACACTGTGGGACACTCCAGTCAAGCATGTCAGTATTTCAGTAGCCAAAACATTACTGCTGTATAAACTGTTTCTGATAAACTTTATGACAGATGCTTATTAAAGGCTACAGATATATAGCAGTACATACCTGCTGCTCATTCAGAACCTGGCTCTTAGATCTTCAGGCTAGCTCACAACAATTTAGGTAAGTTGCATGTACTTAAAATCATGCACCTTTCATCATACTGACCCATAACCAGGAAACTAACAGATCAAGAAAGGTAGCAGATGGGGCAGAACTACTAACTAGGCTTACCGATCCCATTTTAATAGGAAAATGCTAGCTGGACAATTTTGAAAGAACAGCAACCCTAAAGAAATAGTACAGAAAAAGCAGCTAAATGCCTGTAGAAGACAGAAGTAGAGCAAAGAATCTCTACCAAACTGCAGGGTAAATTGTCCCTTTGCAATACATTAGCATACCCATTGCCAATTCCTGATATTTCAATAGAATAAAAATTCACAGTGATATATCCTAAATATGGAGTTTGCATTTCATTAATTAGATAGAAGCACTCTGCAGGTAACAAGTAAGGCTATATGCATAATCCCTCAAATCCTAACATTTCTTAGCTTCTAACGATTTTTTTCTCCTAACATATGCGGCTCAGAAATTTATAAATATTTATTACAAAGCAGTCTGCAAATAAGCCAGTAGATAGATTCAAACCTTAGCAGCACTTCAAAGAGTATGATCCCATTCTACAGAACATAAGACCCGCTTTAACATGGAGGCTGGACCATCAAGAGGTCTCTTCCAACTTAAATTTTTCTATGGTTCTCTGATTCTATAAAGCTAGGATAGAAAAATGATCTCAAAAATAGTTTATAGTAAGTAGTTTGTACTTCTGGATCAGACCACTTGGCTATCCCATTCACAGGATTATTGTCCTGCTGTAAGCAAGTGTAACTAGATACAGAAACTTCTTTCAGAAAAAAACCCAAACAAACCAACCAACCAAACCCAAAAAACTACAAAAAACTCAAATGAGCAACCATGTGTTTTACTTACTACTGTAAGTGGGGTAAAACTTCCAAATATTTTTTAAAGTGATCACCTCCTACCGTAGGAGACATTACTCAATATATCTAATAACCTTTATCTGTTTTAAGGTCACAATCTTGCCTGCTACCTAATACTCAGGCCCCAACCTACAGTTGGGGCTCTATCTAGATGTATATTTAAATGCATGCTTGATTTTAAAGTGTGCTGAACCATACAAAAACAAATCTCTTTGTTCTGGTATTTACAGATAATAAACATGAAGTGTTTGGCTGAAGAGAGGCCAGAACATTCTGCTGATTTCATTTAATAATTCCATGCTCCCCTCAAGCTTCTACAAACATAAGACATAAAATCTACCAAAATCCCCATAAAAGTGTAAGAGTTCCCTGAAAAACTACATGCAAAGGAAGAATCTAGTTGTTATTAAAATGAGTGTTCTCTACAAGTATCAGACATTTGTGTGGTGAATGGATTTATAGATATAGGACCTCAAACTGCAGATATCACTAATTCAAATCTACTTTATACTTCAACTATATTTCAGGCTTATACTGTTTTAGTTTTACTCTTAACTTGTAGAATAAGTCTGAAGGGCCATTAGTAGAAAGAGTAATAAAAGCATGGAAAATTTCAAGGGAAAGATCTCTAATGGAATCAAAGTCTCTGACTACACAAACAGACCCTTGCTGTACTAACTGCTGTCTGAACAGGCATTTATATCAATGTCTATGAGCATTTTAGTAGATGAGAAGCTGGACAGCAAAAAACAGCAAAGCATGATGTTGCAGAGAATTAGGAAATCTCAAATTAAAAACATTCATAAAAGCAGAAGATAAAGCAAAAGAAGCCATTCCAAGAGCTACCAAAGAATTCCCAGCTATTCAGAATATCTTTTCTTCAGAAAGCTTTTTTCTGATATGCGGTAGGGAAAAAAGTTTATAATTTTTGTTTTTCAAAACCTCTGCTGAATTTCAGATGCTTTTTTTTTTTTTTAAGTAAAAATAAATAAATAAAAAAAAATTTATGGAGAGCACCTGTGCTTCTACCATTGTACATAATTATACAGAAAAGTTCATTACAACAGAGACATTCATTCTACAAATAACTGCATACTTCACTGGAAGAGAAGATGCAAAAGAAAAACACCTACGACTTCAATGTGTAAAATGGTTTGAAGGAACAGCAGTTTAGGATCCAGATCCAGACAGCAACAACAAATAAATTTTAAAGTCTCAGTGGCTAAAAAAACCCACACCTCTTTACTAATAAAGAGAAAACAAATAGCATTATCATTCATACACCACCTCTTTTTCTTTTTCCTTTCTTTTTTTTTCAGTTTTTCTAGATCTTTCTTGGCTATATCTAGAATTTCCATTGTCTCTTTCTCTGATGAAAGCATAGAAGCAGAAAACGCTGATGGTCCACCAAAGTACGTGGATCTTGTTGAAGCTCTTGACAAGTTACGTCGAAGATTTTCATTCACTGCTTCACTTTCTAATAATTTTGCTCTTAAAAAAAAAAAGAATTGTAGACCATGAATCACAAATATCGCTAATGCACAAGATGTATACTCTTAGCATCTGCAACTGTAATGCATTACCTTCAGTTTAAAAAGAAATTACAAAACAAGGTGAAGTCTCACAAAATACAAGTGTAGTAAATGCCTCAATGAGACCATTTTACACAAGCTACATATACTGTACATGTATCATATACCCTAGAGAGAATACATAAAAAAATAAATATCTGTATAAATATACACACTGATATATGTACAGATATATATCTGCATATGCTGTATATATACACATTACACAAAAGCTACAGTATTATGTAGCTCTAACACTAACTGGGAATAGGCCAGATTTTTTTTTTTTGCATGACACACCTATTTTTAGATAAAAATATCCAAAATATTTGATACTCTTTTTTAAACTAAAAAAAAAGTATCTACTTTCCTTATAACACTTAATTGTAACAAGTAAACAATTTCTCAGTACTATCATTTATATCATTCCAAGTTTTGTTGTCCTTTGTGCAACAATATCAAGTCATCATCATTATTTAGGAAACATCTTACTTTCATTTATATTGTCAGCTTTATCTTTAATGTTTCAATTTTCTGTGGCCAAAAGCAACACCAGATGGTCTTAGAAGCTCAAGGACCACTGTCCTAAAGTAATCCCCAAACAGGAAAACAGATTAAGTATTTACTTGCTAACACTTCAGTGTTGGTGGTGGGTTTTTTTAATAAAAATTTTTCAAATACATATTATGCAAATACCTGAGATCTTCAATTTCCTTGATATAATTATGAATCATGTTGCTAATTTCTTCATTTCCTTCTCCTTTGAAGGACAGAGAGAAAAGGGTGGTAAGGGGAAAAGAAAGATTGAGAAAGCACAATAACAGTAAAAATATCTCCATACATCTACTAGGCACAAGGTACCAGCAAAGAGAAACAGTCATATGGGCTATACATTTAGATTTATCTGATTTGTAAAATATATTTCCTCCTTAAGCTGCATTAAGTTTTTGATTCCTCTGCATCATATGATCAGGATTATTTTAAGTAACTTTTTCTATTTCATTTGTTTTTCATATCAGCATGTACCATAAATCAAAAGTTACCTGACAAACAGTGCACAAAGAACAATGCAGTCATGGTAAGTAAATTGGTTGTTTATTCTATGAGGTGAAAAGGAAGCCATTCACCCATCAAAAGCAGCGTGGCCAGCAGGTGGAGAGAGGTGATTCTGCCCCTCTGCTCTGGTGAGACCCCACCTGGAGCCCTGCATCCAGCTCTGGAGCCCTCAGCACAGGAAAGACATGGACCTGGTGGAGGAGGCCACCAAAATGATCAGAGGGATGGAGCACCTCACCTATGAGGACAGGCTGAGAGAGTTGGGGCTGTTCAGCCTGGAAAAGAGAAGGCTCTGGGGAGACCTTATTGAAGCCTTCCAGTTCTTAAAGGGGCTTATAAGAAAGATGGGGACAGACTTTTTAGCAGGGCCTATAGCAACAGGACAAGGGGTAATGGTTTTAAACTAAAAAAGGCACTTATACTAGATATTAGGAAGAAATTTTTTGCAATGACGGTAGTGAAACACTGGCCCAGATTACCCAGAGAGGTGGTAGATGCCTCATCCCTGGAAACCTTCAAGGTCAGGTTGGAGAGGGCTCTGAGCAACCTGATCTAGTGGAAGATGTCCCTGCTCATGGCAGGAGGGTTGGACTAGATGACATTTAAAGCTCCCTTTAAAGATTCTGTCTATGATGTCCAGGACCTCACCTAAAGCAAAATATTAAGTCCATCCAAGCATACAAGTAATTTCTATCCAAGGGTATTATTTCACATTTCATGTTGCTCATAATCCTAAATGAATGGTCAGATCAGGGTACCAAACTATTTCTATTAATAGAAGTTTGAAAAAGAGGAAAGAATTAGGTGGGGGCCTATCCCTGCCAAAGCAGGTTCTGCATTACTGTTACAAAGGCATCATTTCGTTCCAAGGGAGCCATGAAGTAAGAACATACAACTGATTTAAGTTCATGAACTTATTAAACAGTTTATGCGCATGCACAACACACTGACAGCATACCTGCTCTGGCTAGAACTTGGTTGGCCTGATCGCTCATAAGTTGCGTTATTCTGGCTCTCAGTGCATCAATAGTCTCTTGCATTGCTTTAATTCTAACACGCAGGTGGTTGTTTTCTGTTTGCAGCATTGCATTTTCATGAAACATGTCATTGATGCTTTCAACGCCTTCTTCATCTATAATCCTTTTACCCTTAAGTAAGCAAACGTATTTTATTACTAGTAAATACTGTACTGACCTACACATGAAAAAAATTTTAACTTGGCAAAGGCAATCCACAGATTACTTGAAATTCCAAATAGATACTCATAGCAAAAGAGAATCTTCTCTCAAAAAGTTTTAGAGCAATGGATAAATGGATAGTTTTCAAAACACTGATGTCTGGCCAACATCTTAGCATTTCAGTCCTGTGTAATTCCATCTTAGTCTGAAATACAAGTTCTTGAAGAGGTTAAGAAATGAGAAGACAATCCTTTACCAAACCAGGATACTATCTCAACGATAATAAAGGAGAAAGACACTGGTAACCACACTTATTGCTGAAAACATTATTTGTTTAAAATTTCAGGAAGAAATGGGTATTGTGTAATATGAGTGTTTGCCTTATGTAATTGAAAATGTATTTTTAAAACACAAATTGTTTTAGCTGTCTGATAAGTTTTTAAAAGCTGTACACAAAAACTGTTCACATTCATTTATGTACCAATATAAATTGTGGTAATTTTTGCTTTGGAAGTGGCTATTTCTCATTGCTGAGCATGACAAGGTCAATTTTTGCCTTTCAGAAAGCAAATAGCACGCAGCATCTGTTGACATCATTGGCATTCATTGATACAGCTTTTCTCTGGGCATGCAACAACATTTTGTAATCACTGGAATTACAAGTGTTGTTTAAGTTAGGATTGCTATTCAATTTTTTTAGTGTATGAAGTGGAAGTAGCCAACAGGAAAAAAAAGCTCTAGAGCTATAAACATTTTAAAGCAGAAATTCTAAAAGGATAAACTCACTGTTTTGTATTCCATGAGTTCCATCTGTAGCCGCGTAATCTCACTGCGCAAAGCATTTATTTGTTGACTAGCCCTATCCTGATTAACCACCACCTTGTTCTTGATGTTCCGCGCCCGATTGGCATACTTTAAGGTGTTTAAGGTTTCCATGAAGTCTCGATCTGAAGGGCTCACACACGCTATCATGAGCGTTTGACTGCAAGTTACAAACATAGGTCAGCATTACACATCAAGAGTAGACAGAAGCTAACAGGCCTTTAGGTAGAAGGTGAAACAAGAATAGTGACTTTGTAACATTTGTGAAAATATTTCTCTATGTAACTCATAGAAGATGACTGTCAATCACAAAGTTCAGCACTGTTACATCTTGTATCACGCTAGCATAGCACAGGGGATGCTCAACCATTAACTGTTCTACCTGTAAAATTACAAAAGCAATTAATTGCTGATCCTAGGAATGTTTTTCAAATTATATTCAGTTTGCGTAATCATACGTAAACTAAGATTTAAGTCCTTAAGATCAGCCTAAAGTCCTAGATAGTGATTTGGATCATGCAGTAGTCAGGAGGACTGCCTACTCTCACTAACTCCTGAGGTTCCTACCTACTTAATCTGAAAGTTGCCTGAATGTTCACATTAGCTGTTCATGCATAGGCAGTTGCGCACAAGGTACGTGTTGTCTACACCAGGATCTACCAATATCCCAATTGCCTGAATTCTCCACTGCAAATTATGACCCGTTCTCCAAAAGAAGCCCAAAAGCTAGTACTTACCCTTAGTACATCTAGCTATAACTATTTATTCCGTGTATTTGTACCACCACTGCTTAGAGCACTTCCACAAAAAGCAGCAGGACCTGAGTTCTAGGCCCAAGAGGGCTATAAATAACCATCTTCCTTCTAGGTTCCTACAACACCCTCTAGCCACCATCAAGGGACATGCAGGGTGAGAACATATTCCCTGCTCCAAATGAAAGATTAAGCAGAGAGACCATCAAGAACCAGTGGGACTAGAGCAGAAAAAGGCAAAAAATTCTTCATTCCAACAAAGTGGTTTCATCATTCAACAGGTAGATGGAGAAACTGGGGTCCCTTCCCTCACTCCCTGGAGTGCACACTCATTTCACATCAGATGAGAACAGCCTAGAGGGATCAGAACCAAAGTTCCAGCTGTAGATCATACTCTGAAGGTGCCTACATAGCCTAAATTGTCAACAGATAGGGGAAAACACCTACATTTCATGGACTGAGTCCTCCCCACCAGGCTTTAGAGGAATTTGCTTCTCTGTTGTATGTGAAAGCTTAGGTGGTTGCGTTAGAAAGAGTGCATTGTCTCCAGGGCAGTGGAGCAATATCTGCATTAAGCAGACCAGATTCTGATCTTCACCTTCCATAATTTCAGACTAAGACAAGCAACTTAATCTCTGCAAATTTTTGTGAGGCAAACCATTATCTTCACCATATGCATTGGGAAACTAAACTGGAAAGACTATCTAGCCCGAGGATACAAGAAAGATTATTTCAGCAATTCTTCCTCAGACCTCCTGCATACCTTTGCTTGTTATTGCCCCAACTGTTTGAGTCCTCAAAATAAGAATATGTGAGATTAAGAACAAATTTTTAATTCTGACATCAGGACTACTTGTGCTTTCAGTTTAGAATACAATTACTTTTCTAAAATTCACATGACTGGTTCTGCTAGATATCTGTCTTGAAAACTGAATAACTTGAACTTCACTTTCCTATATGAATTGTATAATAAACCAGTTTTCAAAATAACTGTTTTACTCCCTTTATTTTACCACTTCTTTAAACTGCTCCCCCAAAGTTATGAATTTTCAATTTTCATACTATACGTTAAATAAATCCTTTCCAAAAACACCAATACTCCATATTCTTACTTGAATAATTCAAGAAAAATTAACATTTAAATGCTGCTTCAGAACTGTTATGCCATTATATTTAAAGTCAGGATTATAGTGAGAATAGTACAGTGATACAATACTATCTTTCATCATCATTAACTTAGGACTCACTGTAATCTAACCTGAATCACTTTTTAAGTATTTGCAAAAGAGAAACTACAATGTGGACTGTAATACCTCAAGCAGAATTTGGAAGGCTACGGAACAGGCTAACAGAAATGTAACCATCTCATTTCCCAGAAGAAAAAACAGCATATTTATTAAAATTCAGCTTTCCCACACTTTTTGATTGCCAAAGCATGGATAAGAAAATACTCAAATCGTGTTAATATATATAACTCTTCCTTAACAGCAAACAGCTAATTCAACATGTCTTAGCACGCGTATCACATAAATAAAAATAGGTGGTGGTGGCAGGGGATGTCCACAAATTTAACATCAGTCAGAAATAGACAGAAAGAATATATCTGAACATCCATGTAAATGCTCTGGGACAGCATTTGCTATCTGTACATTGTACACTAAACTATGTGATTTCTCCTAAAGGACAGGAGGGGGAGCAGCAGAGCTATATGATGGGAAGAGTCAAAATAATATTTCAACAAAAGCATATTTCTAGAAGTGGTTTGAAAGAATGCCATTAGCTAGTGTATTTGATACAAAATTTAGTCAAGAAATACTACTATGGTCTTGATTTCTGCTGATTTATTCATAATTCTCAAGTTTCTTCCTCCCTTTTACTTGTTTTGTCTGGCTCTTCGATTTTCCTCACACTGCAGTGCTGCAGCATGTTGCTGAAGTTACATCTCTGAAGAGCAGAGCAACGATTCTCTTCCACATCTCCCTATCCCTTGTGAAACGCCCAGAAAACTTCCTGCCCTCCTAAAAATAGCAGTCAACCATATTGGATTAAATAGAGGAATAAGAGTACTATCTTGCTGGAAAATACTCAACTACACTCCCCTTTGTATTTGTATGTATTAATGTTATACGTTTGCTTAGGCAAAGTTTCCAGAAGCCAAAGCCTCTCTTCCTTGTCTGTGTGGCAGGTATACAGAACAGGTTCATACAAATAATGCCAGTGATACAGCAGTTTGTTTTTATTAGGCTCTAATCCAACATCAGATAACTGGACATATGAACCATACCCTAAGATATACAACCTTTACAAAAAGATGGCAGTGCCTGCGGTAAGCTGACTCCAAGCTCCTGTACATGGCGATCACAGCAAACAAATAAGGACCATTTAAAAAAAAAAAAAAAAAAGAAAAAATCTCTGAAGAAGAAACTCATCACAGGTTTAAACTATGCTGTAATTTATATGGCTATAACACAGTAACAAAGTTTACCATTTATGCTGTCTATAATCGAAATATGTCTTCATGGAAAGGTCTTGTCCTGGAAATGGTAACTTCTAAGTAACTCGAAGCCTCATGTCTAGTAAAGCTACAACTGCACTGAAAAGAACGATGCAAAAAGCCTCTTTAAAATCTTTTCCCTGCATTGCTAGCATTTATGTATCATGACAGTAATTCATTTTTGGAACCTCCCTCCAACAAAAACAGTAGCTATCTGTATCATTGTTTAATGCTTATTTTACTTTCTGAATATTATGTACTCATTCATGTTCATTCACAATGAAATACCTGAAATGTAGTTTTCATACCTGTTTCCCCCAAGAGAGTCTTGAAGTAGCCTTGTAAGCTTTGAATCTCTGTATGGTACGTGAGTTGCTTTCTTACTTTTATCTCCCAGTGCACTTATTACATTGCCAAGTGCCAGCTATAAAACACCAAATCATGTAAGAGACAAGTTAGAATCAGTTCCTGAGTAATTTTATTTTAAAAACAGCTATAAAACAGAGGTCTGCATATAGTGAAAAAGTAATATACTCATGAAAGTTAACATAAAAAATATTTCAGAAGATTTTTACATTTTACAGTAGACATCTGTAAACTTTCATGCTATCAATAGTGAATCAGATGACTTGCAGCCTGGTATCTGCAAGCACTAAGTGCTTAGCACAATTTGTGTGCATTGTCTATTGATATCTCATGTCAGTTCTAACTTTAGTATGTGACTGCTTCATGTAACAAACATTTACTTCTGACTATTATTAAAGCTGATCTCTACTTCTAGAAGTATCTATATTCTTTTTCAAATTAATTTTTTTCCAATCTGTTTTATGCTAGATTTAGAATAAATTATAGGGCATTTATATGGAAAAAAAATTTCTACCTCTACAGATATGAAATAAGGAATGTCGGATGAAGATTTAAGCCTTTCAGGCTTGAAATTATGCAGTCCACAGCTATCCTACTTAACTGCTAAAAGGGTCCAATTCAAGTTTTTAAACAACCTAACATTTGGCTGTAAAAAAAAAAACAAAACAAAAACACGTAACCGCATATACTTCTATGGTATGCCAAATTGAAGAAATTCCTCTAGATGGCACCCTGTACAGCCAGTTCTTAGTCTGGAAAATAGTCTTACTGCATCCAGCAGTTGAAGAACTGCATATACACCACATTCTGTGACTGCTTTGAAATGTTTAAATCACTTTCAATCCGTTTCCCAAAGCTGAGGGCTGGAATTCACTGCAAATGAAAGTTTTGTGATCATATAAAATATTACTTTCATCACACTGATTTTGAGTTTTGTGCATTCTGTATCCTATTTGTTAAGGATACATCTACGTCATCTAAACACTCACATTTCTGTTGGCTTTGTGCTTGTTCCAATGATGAAACTGAACTAAATTCTCCTTCTCTTCCATATAATACAACCAGAATAACTACAGGATATAACCACTGTCATGACAGCAAGAGAATCGCTAAGAAAGTTCTAGTTGCCAAATACCTCTCTGGTACTACACTAGATCAGAAGAGAGATATGTTTTGATGTATAAAACAAACACGTCTTTTTGAGTCTTTAAAAAGAGAACTGCACAGAGCCTCCACACAGCCAAGTAGTTCAAAATAAAGGCATGGAACTACAATCTCCACTGTTAATCACGAGCTCTACTTTTCAGTGTAGTCATTATTAAGTAAAACATTTAATAGTTAATTTTAAACAACTGCACAGAGAGGCAGTACAGAGACAAAAAAAAAAAAGTAGTGATGCTCTAAGTTAAAAAATGTGTTTCTTAGAAGTGTTTTGCCTAGGATTGTTTTACATTCTGTTTCATAATTGTAACAAAGAACCAGCATTTATTGATCAATTAAGCTTATTGTCCACATTTTACATGCCTACACTCCCTACAAAGTGCTTGTAATGTTCTCCAATTGTTTGGGTGTTGACAGAATAAAAAAGAAAAAGGGAAAAAAGTAAAAGGAATACCTCTACAGTATCTTTGAAAAGCTAGAGTAACTAACCATATTTCATAACAGTTATAAGTACTATAATTTGCTAGTTAGGGTCTAGTGCAACTGAGAAAGTGTTAGCAAGCCAGAACCCAGTAAGAATCAATATATATGGTTATGACTCATGCTACAGTCCTTGTTCCGCACATGATGCGTTTCTAGTTTAGGGATTACTAAAAAAAAGTGATCCAAAAAGGAAGAGATGATGATACCAACAGCCTATGGAAACAAATTGTACAGTCTTACTAGTCCACAGTTGATGGAAATGCCTTCTTTTGCCCTTTCTCCTGTAGCTCCTGTTCGCTTTAACCGTTCAGATCCCGCTAGATCAACAAAATGGAACTTGGCAGTAAGAGTTTCAAATTCATTCATCTCAGAAGATTCAGATATTATCCTGTTATCAGTGGCATTATCCTGAAATAAACAACAACCCATAAAACTTGGTAAGATCTTTCACATTAACATTTGTCTACTGCAATGTTCAATCAACAATCATTTACCTATTTGTGATGTCCACCTCCTTCCCTATTTACTCATTCTCTTATGACAGTACCAGTATCTCTCAAAAAACTGTCTCCATTTTAGTCATATCCGCTAACATATCATTCCTGAATATCCAATTCTAGATGCACATGAATACCAATCACTTCTGATTTGGGCTACAATTGTTTCAGGACAGGGGAGAATGCATATATTAAAAAAAAAAAATACAAAACTCATCAGCAAGTAGGGCAACAAAATCTCCTGGAATGAGAGTTTTATATCAATTGTCAAAGGAAATACATTTTCAAAGAAAAGTATTGATAACGTTACTGTTTGTAAACCTGCCAAATAACTGAAAGATATTTTGATTTCATACCTCTCTAATCCCCATTATCAGCTTCCCTGTGGCATGATTCTTCATTTTAGGAATTATTTTTTTAAGCCAGTTTTCTTAGCAGACATTATTCCACTAGCACTTCTGACTTGACCAGGAAATAAGGACAGCAGAGGGAATACGGAAGACAGAAGAGGTCCCTTTCTTTTTGCCCCTCCCAGGTAAGCTGTAAGGACCGGCACTTGGCACATGCCTACATCACTGCAGGGAGTCTGCCCAGGAACTCACTGCGCTACGGGGAGGCACCACAGCCTCGGCCTCTTTCCACTTCACAGCCCAAAGCACAGCAGTAAAAATACCTTTTTTCATTAAATAATCCCAAGCTTTCTGTCAATTAGTGTAGCTGTACCATATACTGCGGAGATTTATTTTACTCTAAGTGTAGTTAGACCTGCTGTCATGAAAGCAACACTGAATGAGAAAAGAAATCTCTAAATCACGCTGTTCCCGACCTTCCTGCTAAAATACCTATTGCAGGGCAACTTCTACCTGCTTGCCATGGCAGCATTAATAGCCATATATCAAGTGTATACTGGACTTATACTCACATACCCCAATCTATAGGCTTTATTAGGAATATTCTACCAGAGCAAACATGGATTGTTCTGTTTTTTTTCTTTAAAAAACCCTCAGGTATTCTGTGGCAATGATCTTAAAAGATCCTTAAGTCAACCAGCCCACAGCTCCCTCGGTTATTGCAAGGGGTAACGCGTGTGGCTGCAGACCAAACTGTTCTCACAGTCCACTTCACACTTCTCACGTGATCTCCTTTTGTAGCAGTTTCAGAAAAGAACAGGAGTCGTGCCACTTCCACGAGACTAGGCTATCACACCTTTTCGGCTGTTTGGACATTTACGCCGCTGGTGGATCATTCTCTCTTTCCCAGCCCTCAAAACAATGACTAACACATCCTTTCTCTCACGCGCTCATTTAGTAAATCAAACGTACGTCCAGAAACTTGCGAGAAGCACGGACGGCGTGAACGCAGCGCGAGGAGCGGCGCGTCCGCGCGCTGCAGCGCTGGCTGCCTGCCCACCCCGGGCAGCGGGGCGATGCACAGAGCCGACACCGTCACCCCAGGAACTGCGTTGCCCTAGTAACAAAGGTCTCCCAAAACTGTTGTCTCCAGACGGCAGCAACAACAGAAACTTGAGCTGCAGCCACCAATAAGGGCTCGTATTAATTGATATTCCGGGAGCGTTCAGAGGGCAATGTCAGGCCTGATCTCTACTGTCCTAAGTACTGCAGGGAAAGAAGAGAGTGCTGTCTTCAGCTTCAGGATCTAGCAATGTCCTGCTCCAGACAGTCAAATTATCTTGCTCATATCTCCCAAAAAAGGAATGAACAAAACACATTTTGACACAAGGCTGAAGGCAGCCGCCTATTCCTCTTTGTAACACAATCTGCTGTTCAAATCCAGGCAGGGCCAGGCAAGAGTCCTGTGGGAGGCTCAGCTGGTGGGGAAGGCTGCAAGTGCACCAGAAGAGGAGGATTGCTGTGCTGACAGCCTGTGGGAAACAAGGCTCCCAGGTGAGTTCTAACACCCCAGTTACACAGACAGTTTTCAACCAAGCCTCCAAGCAGACAGTGTCACCATGCAGTGACCAAGGTGCCCTATCTGGGCTCCGAGTGTGATGCCAGTCCCTCCCAAGTGAGAAGATAGACAGCTGCCCCCACCACCAGGTCCACAATTTCAGCGTGGAAAGTGGGAGAAGTGTTTTTAATGTGTATAAAGCAGGTCTACATACCACAAAGGACCAGTGAGTGACCCTCGTTTTGCCTGCAAATGATTATTCGTAGTGTTAAAAAAAGCAACTCCCCAAAAAAGCACTACAAGTTCACACCACTGTTCCACATGCTTAAAAAAATTCTACCTATGTGTAAAATCCTAGCCAACTCCTACTTAGGAGTTCACCAAAATAAATCTTTAAAAGTTTTGATACATTTAGAATAATCAAATTAAGCCCTCCTGAAGGTACTGTAGTTTTCAGTAGTATGGATTTATTCAGAACTCATCTCTTTACAAGATACACCAACAGCAACTAAAAACTGAACATTCACATGAAAATCTGCAGAACAGCTCCATGTATGTTCACAGTTTAAATTTCAGGTTAAGTGCATACACTTAACAACACATCTGAACCCTGAGTATATATCTATTTAAAATAAATACACTAAGTTTCAAAATCAAATGCTTTTCTACTTGGCTCCTTGTTGGATATTAACACTTAATCTGGAATATCCAAGCATTTTCAGTTAGCTGACTGCAGGCTTAAACCCACTAACTACTACACTTAAAAATGCTTTCCCAATTAAAGACAAATTACATTTTAACTTTCTTACTCGTGTATGTTGCAACGAAATACTGAAGAAAACGCTAGAGGAGAACAGGCAGGTTCATGTAAGAGGCTGCAGTTTATTGTTGCCTCTGGCAAGAGGATGGTTACATATGCACAGATTAAATCAAATTATTATAATGCTTAGCAAATTCATCAAGCATGATGATGACTGTAGCATCTTTACTAAGTGCAATTCAAATAGCAGTGGCTGCCAAAACAAAATTCACATTTTGAAAAATGGTTACTAAAGTGAAGTTTAACAACAGCAAAGGTACGTACAGTGTTAAATGCAGGACAAACTCTGGTTTGACATAAGTGTATAGTAAAGATAGCATGTGACCGTGAGCTCTGAACATTCATCTGAGTGCTGGCAGTTGTTCGAGACAAAGCCCCCAGCTTCAAGCACTGCATCATCTAGAAAACAGACAAGAAGCACATTGCATTGCTTGCGGTTTAAATAAAAAGTGTTCCTACAACACTTACTGTTTTGGATACAAATAAGCTTTTTCTATTTGCTAGGATTTCAGTTCCTACATACCAAAAGCACAAAGAATCCTAAATAAGCAAACTAAAAGTATATTTTTTGTGGTTTTTGAAAGAAAATACTTAAGTCTTTGTACTCCTCTTGTCACTACTTGTCACTAACCCTCTTTGTACACTACTATCCCCGGTAGTAACACAGCAATCTTCCATTCACCTGTGGCAAAAATGTACAATTTTTGTACTTTGTACAGAAGTGTACAGTACAATAACATTTGTATTCAGATTAGCAATGTACATGAATGGCAGTTTACCTCACATCAGTCAACATGCAAAGCTTTCCTGTCACAGGAGAAATAAAATATTTAAGATTTGGGAAGATCAGATCTACACACATACCAAAATTTTCTCTCCCAGCAGAACTATATAATTAGCAAAAGTCTGTTTCTAGCATTACATGAAAGTGGTATGCACTTAATATCAAACATTTATCAGATTTAAGTCTACAGAAACTAAAGAAAATTAAAACTTCAGCTAAATTTTACATCTAAATTGTCCAAGATGCAGATGTTAACAAGCATAATCTCTATTTTTAGCAGCTTATCAAAACATACAGACAACATTTTCAGAATGCATTTGGTAAGCTACAGAGTAATTTATTTTCAATGATCACCTCCGATTCTCCATTCACAGTTCGGGTAGTAACACCCACTGTATAAATTCCTCCCGCTGAATCTTCATGTATTTTAATATTTGATTTTTTATTCTTTGCATCAATATCACGTGTGGTATCGAACAGATCAAGAATTTCTTCATTGTAAAGCTGAGGAGAAGGAAAAAAAAAAAAGGGGGTAAAAATGGCACAGTACTTTAGGAAGGAATTCCTCCAAAGACTAACAAATCTATGCACAGCAGATACTGTTCTAAAAACCCAAATGCAAAAGCTCTCAAAAAGAGGATGCTGTGAAACATCCAAACGTACAAGGACAACAGGATGACAGAGCAGCTGCAAATTAAGTCGCCTGCACACCTTACTATTATTATGCCACCCAAAGAAGCAGCAACTTCCTCCACATAGTCAGATCTGGGAGAAAATTCTTCGGTGGGACCAGGCAAGAGGAGTTACTCGATGCCAGCAGAGCAACGGCGGCAGTGTTTTCGGTGGCAGGCACCTTGCTGTCTTCAGGTTTGACCTTGGGCTTTTCTTTTGTTTTGTTAATTCTGCTGCACCCCCCTCCAAACACTTCAAACTCACTCCACTTGCTCTCCCTGCCATCACACCTTTCCTCATCTCCTCTCTCACACCTTAGTAATTTTACGTCTCTCTCATTTAGATAAACTGTTCCTGCCCTGGAAGGAATTTAACATATAATAGTTTTTGTGCAAGCTGCTTATTAAAGACACCAACCAGCAGGCCAAAATTTACTACGGCATGGTTTCTTGAGCAGGGCTTTTGTACTTTCCTCTATACAATACCTATACTTTGGTGTCCCAGATTTAATTATAACTTTCAGGCACAATCAATGTGAGCAACAGCAACTGTTTACATGTTTCAGGCTGCTTGAGGTTTGCTGCCCATACTTACCTGAAGGTACACTTAGTGATCTTTCAACTCAGTATCATTAGGCACATCAGACTTTTAGGTCAGTAAATGATATCAGAACCAGCAAAGACATCAGAAATTACTATGCAGTTATCTGTGTTAGAGGAGATGGATTACCATTTTATAAGAATGTTCTGGGTTTTAGGAAAGGTCTTTTGATCCAACTGAAGATATCAGGGCAAACATTTAAAAAAAGGCAAAACAAACAAACAAACAAAAGCCCCAGAAAAAGCAGTGTCCCATTGGGAACCTCATGGCTCAGCTCTCTGCTTGATGTACACTGGAACAGTTCTAGTGTCTTCAATTTGGTTATACCAGCTCACACAGAGCTTAGGTCAGACTGATTAAATCCCTGATCAAAGTCCCTAGGTAAAAGCAAAGAACAATGGCAATAGATCTGTATTCTCCCAATGTACCTTCTCATACACTGAAAGCAAGAGGCTTTCTCCTCTCACGAATGAAAATCCATCCTGAGAAAAGGCTCAGCGTTTGTGAATGTGATGTTTTTAATTCTTTATATATTAAAAAGGAATTATATTTAATTATTAGGCATAAATATTCTAAGTAGGAGCCTTCTTACTAATGTTTTGCCTTGTTAAGAGCAAACAAACTGATGCCACAATTTAGAGAGGATCCTAACAATGCACCTACAATTTTGCATTGAACTGCATATGCCTATCCTTTGGAAAAGTTAGGAGGAAAGCAAGGAGTTACAAGAGGCAGACTGCAGCAAACTAAAGAAAAGCAAGGAAGTATCAAACAGAAGTCACTGTTCCCAACAGTTATCCAGCTGTCAGACTTCAACGTTATTCCAAAATAAAATGTTGCTTTAACTTGTTCAATGACTAAATTCTGTAATCCAGCTCTAATATGTATTAGATGGATGGGGGGAAGAAGATACTTTCTGATACAAGAGCAGTAAGGAATTCAGAAACTACACTGCTTACTATTCCTTACTACTGTTGCAGCTGCCTAAGCAGGAACGAAGCTGCAGCTCCCCGATGTTCAAACAGAGAGAACAGAAGAGTACAGCATTCCCACGGCCCAAGCTCAAGCCTTGACTCTCTCTAGGCAAACATTAGCCAGAGCGACAAAGAGCTCTGCTTAAGGTTAGCAGTGACAAACGTATACCAGTGCGAGACTAATGCCTGCTTGTTAATCTTTAAAACAATTATAGGAACATATGACTAAAGGACCTAGTTTACTTCAGCAGTAATGAAACCAACAGCTTTTCTCTTGGGTAATACAAAAGATCATCTAAAGTTGCAAATACTGAACTAAGTAATACACATTTACACCTGCTCTTCCTTAAATTGATTCTTCCTTTTTGTGTGCTTAAAGTATTAGATTGTGCAGCTTGGTAGTGGATGTAAACAAATATGTTACGCCCAAATCAATCAATTTAAAAAATAGTTCCATGGGCAGGAGACCAAGCATAAAAGCTGCAAGACTTAAACCAACAGCTGCTGCAGGTCAGAAAGACCACAGATGTTATGGCCTCCCTTACTAGTCGCTGTGTCTACAAGAAAACACAAAGGGCACGGATTTTCCCAGGTTTTCTCTGGGCCTAATGAAAGAGGGAACAGGGATGCAGAAGCCCAGCCCTAAACCATTGCGGATCACAGAAATAAGTATTTTTATGCTAGGTTTCTTCTTTGGTGAAAGGAATATAACAAGTCTCCTGAACAGATTTTGAAAACTAAAGAAATCTACGGCAAAGTGACACAAGCAGGTGAAGCATGGTCATTACTGTAAAGAATTACAGACAGGAGCAACACGCCCCACAAACAGATGTGTGCTGCAGGAACAGGTAAGTGATGACTAACATAACTATTCCTACACTTCAAAATAACACTGTAAAGGGAACTACTAAAATAATTGGAGTAAGATAAAAAGGTTCTTTTTCATAAATTGAAGAGCAAAGCAAACTCCAAAAAATTTCCTTTTGAAATCTTGAATATCAATTCAAAACAAATTGTGGGAAAAGAATGTAAAAGTAGCAACCAGAAAAAAATGTTTAATTTGCTTTCCAAAAAACTACATGAAGTTACACACAGAAACACAGATCATTATTTACCTCTAAGAACTGTGCATTCACTTTAAAATCTGGAGGTGGAAGTCCTTGTTTAAGTGCAGCTTGTTTTTTTTCTTCAATACATCTGAAAAGATGTTTAACAGCACGTGATATAATGCCTTGTTCCTCTTCTGTTATGTTGACATCAAACCCAGTGCCCATGGTGTACGTTTTTCCAGCGCCTGTCTAAATTGAAAAAGTAGACCATGTTAATAGTACCGAATCATCACAGAAAAATGTAGTTTGTGAACACAAGTACTAGACAGTGACTACTACGTCTGTCACCTTTACAATATTAACATGCACAACAACAACAGGTCATTTTGAAAAATGGATAAACAGTAAAGTTGGACAAACTCTACTGTTTATCCACCAATCACATATAAGGCGGCAGGGACCAGTTCAATTTTTCATAACCTTTCCCCTACAAGCTTCCTCTAAGCTGCTTACATCAGCCTTGAGCTATCATGTCTGAGGTCAAAAGAACAGTTAATGTTTTCAACTGAGACTGCTAATTAAGGCATGTATCTTGGACACAGAAGCGGCATTTGCAATTCTTTACTGAAGTAGATCAAATGACTCTCTTAATTATGATGTCTGAATATCTCACGTAGCGTATTACCATTGTTCTCAATTTATAGACAGCAGAAAAATTCAAGCTGTACCTCCACTAGGAAAATAGTTAAACATGAAGTCATATAGAAGACAAAGTAGTGTTGTGTTTTCGCATAATTAGTGGGTCAAGTCTAAGACAAAGCTATATCACATACCTGAACACAATCTACTAAATTAGATCTGCAAACTGCTTTGTTTCACTAGGACTAGACTTCATCTAGCTAACTTGAGATACGACGTTTAACAGTGGTGAAATTCAGCATCCAAGACCAAATTTTATGCAATCAATTCCTAACGGAATATTCAAAAGACAATAACACATTCTCTACATTGTGCTCAATGACATTTCAACTTTGAGAAGCAAAATGTGTGCCCAGTGAACTGAGAAGGTGTGTTCTCTGTGAAAAGTTCTCAGACTTTGGAATCCGATCTCTACATTTTGCCCACAAACAAGCAATATGGCCTGAAGTTCCCTTGGATCTCTTTTCAAAAAGTTCCTCTTCCCAAAAGCATCTGAAAATGCAGAGGAATGGATACTTGCTCAGAAAAGAACCTCAGTACAACCTATCTCTATATATCAACTGATTAAGTCACTGATTTGTATTGCTGCACTGGGGTGAATTCAGGAATTAGTCAGACTCATGTTATTTTCAGCATCACTATGAATTCAGACCTACTGCCTATATACATCGTCTGTGTTTCAACTGCCGTTTCGCACAGAATCTATACAAACTCCTAAACAGTATCCTACAGAATATCTAGTTTAAAATAAAAACATGATGCTAAAAGACAAGTTCATGCATTCTGAAATTTAAGAGAAAGATCAGTCACAAGAAACTGTTTATTCCAAAATAAATACTTCAAAATAAAATTGTAAAGCTTACTTGGCCATAAGCAAAGACAGTGGCATTATAGCCTTCAAAGCAACCTTCAATCAGTTTTTCTATACATTGTATATAGATCTCTTCTTGCTGTGAGTCAATGTTAAAGACGTAATCAAAAGTGAAGGCCTTATCTTTTCCCAAGAACACTTGAGGTTCACCAGGTGTGACAGATGTACAAATATGGCATCCCTCAATCTTCTCTTTGGCTAGCTGTGGTCTAATTCTGTTTCGGAAGAGACAAAAAGAACTATTAGAAATTATCATTATCAGAAAGAGGAGCATAGAGACAATGTAAATAAGAGATCTGAAAAGAATGCCTTACTGACTGAAAAATTAGAGTTTTTCATCAAGCCAGGAAGCTTCCAGCTGTCTGAGCCACAGTACTGACTGTATCAGAGCCCCACTCATACAACTGTTCATACAAATGATGTTATCTTCCCCGAAGGTTCAACTTCAAGTTGACGACCTGCCTAGAACTCTGAAAGTTTCTGTATATATACACCATGCATTACTAAAAAGTAACTCGCATTATCTGTTTCAGACTGTGAAATTATGCTTTCCAGTTTTATCGTATTACTTCACGCTTTCTTGTAAAAATGGGTTATTTTTTTAATAGCAACAGAAATATGAAAAAAAACATGGGATAGTTTAAGTAGTAATTTGGGAGCAAGGACCCTCCCCAAAGCCTACATATCATCTTAAATGAAAGCCTCCTTGCTATGGGAGCAAGGAGAAGGCTCACATTTCTTCTTTTCCTTTGATAGGAAAGGAGCTTTGTCACAACCAGAACACTTCTGTGAAATGCCTGGTTTCAGTGAAGCAGCATACCTTCAGAAGAAAAAAAACCAACCCAACACAGCTATCTCAGACTTCTTATATTCTATCATTTAATTACTCTGCATTCTTAATACTCTTGTGGTCTTGTCAAAATTGAATTCATGTACTAGCTCTGTGACTAAAGACGACTGTGGAAGTTTGTGATTCAATGGGTTTAATGGTTAACTATCAGAAATAATACCTCTGTCCAACATAACATATTATCCTAGCTGTAATTAGCTAATAGTTTGTTTACCAAATTACCTTTTTTTTTTTTTAAGTGTTTCCAAGTTCTCAGAGCACCACCAAATCTAAAAAAGTAGTGTGCAACTTTTTTAAAAGCCAGGGGAACAATAAGGCTATATATAAGGGTGATAAACATCAGCAGCACAGCTACATAACAAGCAAAATCATGGAATGTTTTCTATAGATTCTCCATTTATCTCAAATTTCAAGTACCTATATTAACCTTGGTGCAGCTACTTCCCATTATACAATGTCAAAGCTGAAGATATGTATACACAGACTACACTTCAAAGGCCCATATTCATTTCATATTCCGTGCTTCAAGGGCCACATCTACATTAGCGTTTGGTTTGGAGTAGCTGTGCTGTCCTGAAAAATTCCCCCAACATCTTCACTCATCACATGTTCCTTTGGATCACAGAGCAGTTTCAGTGTGCACAAATTACACCCCTTTCAAAGGAAACTAAGCCAAAACACTCCACTCCAGACACATGAAACTTGTGCCAAAATCTAATGGAAACATAAGGACCCAAAGCTACCTACTGATCTACTGCGACCATGCCAATGTTTGCTGATGTGGAGAGAGCTCATCTCCAACAACTCTGAGTTGGAGATGATGCAGACTAATTCAAGTTATACCAGCACACGTATACTTTAGTTCAAGTTAGAAATATCCTGTAAACAAAAAATAATCACACAGAGCATGATGTATCTTCTTTTTATTGCGGATTACAAATGTTTCACCCAGGGATGTGCATCGCTGTCAGGAGTATTTTTTCAGAATTTTTATTCTAAAGGTTTCATTACACCCAACTGTGTGACACTACAGAATAGCCATAACTTATTTGTAAGGTTTTCTGCACACTAATTCGCTTCCGGAATGTTCATTAATGATCAGGAGGTACCTCCCCTGTCAGCATGACCTCTAGTATGGAGTAGAAATTAAACAAACCTTTGAAATACATCATTAAAGGAACTATTATATGATGTATAAAATAGGCACAAATAGTTTACAAACAGTATTTGCATTTAACAACATGGTGTGTGTAATATAGGTCACAGATTTTCTCTCTAATAACATAATCATTATCATAAGGGTTTTTTCCCCCCTTAAATAAAATAAGAATGCTAAAAATAATTCAGGAGTTACATAGCTCCTTCACTAACAACTTGATCCACTAGCGTCTGTGTCCACTAAAACCAAAACCTGAACATGTACCTAAACTTGTAATAGATTTACTTTGTTCTAGGCTAATGAACATTTTCTAATAAAATAGCTGTTATTTCTAGGTAGAGAGAGAAAGTCTTCAAAAATATATCAATCATATGCCTTTCCTAAAAGCACTCTACACAACTGGAAAAATTGAGCAAATAAAATGTTGTAGCAGGCTGCCTACAACACTTAATGTTTAGAAAATGCCAATTTGGTAGGTTATTCTACTGCCTTACTTTAATGCCATGAAGTCAGTCAGAGGGCAAGCTTCTTTTTAAGACTAAGCACTCATTCTTTCACTAATCCTGTGCAGACAGCACAAAGGCAATCATTTGTTCTTACAAGCATGAACACCGAGGGCTTCTAAAGCTCCAGAGGTACTTCCTGCATGGTTTTTTTGTACAAGGAAGCTTAAGAAGACCTCTTCTAAAAAAATCAAGATGGAAAACACATTTTCAAAATTAAGTAACCTTTTGTGCAGCCCAAAACCCCAACTTCCCTCCAGTTCTGAAAGGCTTTTAGTACTGCCTTTGAGAACGAAGGTTGACAACTAAAAAAAAAAAACCAGTTTTTCTTCATATATTTTCATTCTGTCCTTTAAAAAAAGAAGTTCAAAATTAATTTTCTGCAGAGGAATTGATGCAATTATGACAGGTGCTGCGTAATTTTCTCCTTTCTACTACTAAGTAAAGGCTCAGAGTGACCACAAAGAGGAACAGCATGCCTAACATATCAATGATTTGCATGATAATTATTGCAGTGATGACAGGACGTCAAGAGAGCAGTTTCAATGTTGGGTTTCAGCTGTGGAATCTTCCCATGAGAATCCTCCCAGCTAGCTCCCTGCCTTGCAGCCGGGCAGCACCTCCATGTGCTCTGCTGCTATAAAACCTGAGGACAACAGCAAGCTGCAAGTGCGTTAGGTATTACCATTATCAGGCCACAGCAAGATCCTATTCCAGAGACCAGCTGAGCTGATGGAAATCTGTGTCACTATTAGCAGCTTGTTAACTGGCTCAATCACTTCCCCTGGGTTGTAACACAACATCCAGAGACTCAGCAGTGATGACTGTGTCCTTCCTCCCTGACCACTAAAACCAAAAGCAGTGCTAAGTGAAAAAGGAGTACTGCATCAGCACATATGCAGCACAACAACAACAAAAAATCAAAACAAGACTCGTCGCATCAGGAAAGCTTCACCCCAAAGACAGACTCTCTCCTCAATTCCATAATTGTTCTTACACAATGTCCCCCTCTGCCATAGAGTAGGTAGGTAGCACCCAGAGACAGATTCCAGTTGTGTCACTTTTGAAAGACATCTTCCGAAAAACTGATGTGCACACAACACGTCTTCATCACCCAATCCGAAGTCTGCTCAAGGGATGCTTCATGCTCTGAAACCCATATAGGTCTCCTGATAAGTTTTGCAGCAAGCTAATGCTATGACCTTAACAGGTAAGCAACAAATGCCTCACCTTCAACCTGATTTCAGGCCACTTAGGAAGAGTGTGAGTGGACTACTTGAAGTTCATGGCTCTCAAAAAGTATTACCATTCACACTGAACGTGAGGTCTGGCAAGTTGTAGTCCTCAAGCAAGTCAGCTTTTGCTCCAGCACTGCCTATAGGAACATTTCCTCCTCCACCCCACACATCAAATGAGACAGTGATTTTTATTTATTTTTTCTTGCTTACAGCCAAACCTTTCCTACTCTCATGTCTTAATGTGGTCACTTCTCCCAGCAAAGCAGGCAGTGCCCATGCTCTAAAATGTGAAAGAGTTCATTTTGGTCATCTCTCCTTGCCCAGTTTCCAGCGTGGAAGTCTGCCACTAGGATTTTCCTCCAGGACTAATTTGACTTCACCCATTTTGTCTTCTACAAGGCCCTATCTCACCTGTTTTTCCGGCTACTCTCTTGATTGTATACAATTAAGTGTTTTCTACCTATTTCCAATCACGTCTCCTTAGATGTGGCAATTTCCCAAACATTTTGCCCTGTATCCTTCCCTCTCCAAAGCATGAACACACCCAGCTCTTGTTTACATGTATTTTGCAGAGCCTCCAAGCCACACACATGAAACTTAATCCCTTAAATATATTCTGCCTCAGCACACTGGGACAAACTGTCTAATTAGGAAGGGCTAAAATAGACAGTGGTGGCACAGTAATGCACTGTATTGTACTGGAACTAATCTCAGTAGAATAGGTGCACATTGTCTCTGCTAAAAATATTGTCAGCTAGAATGGACTCAGATAATACAGTTCAGGGGCTACAGCAATCAACAGGTCAATACCCTGTGTTATGCAACACAGATTTCCCAGAACTGATTCTTGTTTAAACCAGATATCATAATATTCCTTTGAAAAGCATCCTATCTTAGTGTATTTCTAGGGATGGAACATTGTCCCAGTGATTTAAATATATGTTATTTATACACATATCACAGATATATAAGGATATAGATAGATATACATACATACGCATACACATCCCCTTTCAGCTACCAAACAATTTTATCTCTGTGCCTGTTCATTTAAGAACCTCCCCATCATCTAATTTTAACCCAGGAATCTCCCCACATCTGTGATCAAACCACCCCTTAATCTCGTTTCATATACTAAACAAAATAAGACCAGTGAATTTTTTATTTTGCATCTCCATGTGAAGTATTGTAAATATTATTTTAACTGAAGGCAATTATCACAACATTTACTGTATACAGTCTCAGCATCTGTACAGAATAGCAATAAGCAAAGAAGAACTTCTAAGAGTTACCTGTAAAGGGCAGAGCATCAAATTATTCTTTTTTTTGAGAAAAGAAAAGGGGGATATCACAGGTTAATCTTTCAGATAGCAATAACTAGCCAGAAGCTGTGTGTTGGAAAGAAGAAAAGATGACGATGAAGTCCCATATAAAGTCCTTTTTCATTAAAAACTTGGCTGTGGGGAAAGGACTGTTTTCACCTTGCTCAGAAAAGCATGAATTCAAACATCACTCAAACCACGTGCAATGCTGAGCAGGAAACAAATTAACCTGCAAACCCAAGACACTCCTCTCTTATTACACTAAGCCTATTAAATTTCACACAATTAAGTTTCACATGTGGGTATATGAAATATTAAATCCAAGAGCACCTAATAAAACATTTAATGAGGTGTAGCAGGCAATATAAGCTGGGAAACAAACAAATGAAAGCTCTCCAAAACCAGAAAAAAAAGAAAACATCTTCCTGCCCTTACTTCGGCATCACGATTCCCTCTCCTTTCCTTTCCACTACATTTACACTTGTCAAACCACTCCCATTAAACATACTCCTTCTCAACAAGGAGGGAGTAAAGAAAGCTAAGCAGATCCCAAAGTCACCTAATACCTCTGTTTGCATAAACCTTCCAGTATTTTTGCTAGCACACATTGGAAGCTTGCTTGCTTCTATGATTATCAGAACCTCCAAATGAGACCACAACTATAGCATCTGAATGCATTCATCTGAACTAGTTGATCGGTATATTAATTATTTACCTCTCGATGAGGTTTAAGGATATGAAAAAGGCTGGCATATGGCAAATGCCAGGTCTACCTCTTGTTAACACATCAAGGGTGCAGGAACAAACCTTCCGGCTCATGCCAGCAACCACCAGCCATTAACAGCTTCTGTTCAGCTGCCAGCACGTCTCGGGTACAATGGCCCCTGCACCCTCACTCCCTGTGGCAATGCTGCCTGTGGTGCTAAATAACACTGGCAGGTAAAAAAATGCTCCTATCTGGTGAGTTAACACTCAATACCTCTAGTCCAGATGTAGTTTTGTACTGTTGTTCTCACCTGTTCCAAAGAGGTTTTTGGTGACCAGTGAAACAAGTATGAAAAGTCTGAGAACCGTTTCAGTATGCTTTTACCCTGCTTTTTTCCTCCAAACACACACACATACCCATCGCTCATAAAAAGTGTAAAAGTACTACAAGTCAATACTTCACCTTCCAGCCCAACTCCTTTTGAAGAAATATAACAATGACTTTTTTTTTTTTTTTAACTCCACTTCAGCATGACACAAAATACAACTGAAATTCAAACTCAATGCCTACAAATAATACCGCATGGCACGGTTTCCCAAGGTTAGCATCAAAATAAGCCCTTACACTGTTATAGTAAACTACAGGTAAAGTCCAGGTCATTTGTCTTTGCTTTTCTTTTTAAATGCCAGCTAGGCAGTTGTCTCAGAGCAAGCCATAAACATACTGTACTATCAGTAGCCCCTGATGGCCTTCAGGGTAGAATCCATTTGTTTCAGGCACCTACAATGGCAGAAAAAACCCAAGTCTTCACAAAGCACTTTAATGAGTGAATGAATAATGGAATAAAAGCCATCTTTATAAATAAAGCAAACGAAGTGTAAGACAGAGTCAGGATACCTTTGTAACAGTGCCACTTCTGCAGAAAGACTAACTCGGTTTTTAGATGCACATTAGTATTCAGTGGTAGCAGTTAGTGGTACAATTTCATGTTAACTGTACCAGTCACTTGTATTATACATACCGGTATTAATATGTAAAAAGGACACGCAATTGCAGATATGCAAGTTATAGCGATTACATGAGACGCTGCTCAGCAGCCAAGCTGCGGCAACTGGCCACCCAGTATATTGCCAAGTCCTCCCCCCCGCCATGGGTCAAGCTCCCACCCTGTGAACCCACCTGGCCGGCGAGAGGCCCGGGCACAGGCCAGTCCCCCGGCCGGGGCCACGAGCACTGGCTTGCTGCGACTGTAACTCCATCTCTCTCGCTTACAAGTTGGGCACCGCTCCCATCGATGTTTCTGTGAAGCTGCCATGGCTGCCATGGCCTAGACGGAGCTCAGCGCTGCAGCACGTGTTGTGTGCGCTCAGAGCCCACAGAAACTAGGCAGAGTCCCGGTGTTGCTCAGCCTGAACTCACACCAGCTGCCTGTGCAAGCACAAGCGAGGCGGATGTTTTGCCATTGTACCAACGCTTTCCTTCGGACACCAGAAAACTTTCAGGCATGTCAAGCAGGTACCCCAATGCAAGTTTGGCAACATCAGAGAATAAAATTTCTTGGACATAAAAATCTATTAAGGACTGTGGAGGAAGCTAAAGCAGGATCTATGTGGTTCAGATTTTACCCCGAAGTCCTATTAAGGTACTGATAAAAAGGTATTAGCATCCCTTCAACCCATGTGTAGCCAATAAACATGACCATTAAGCCCTTAGCTTAAAATGTCCAGCAAAATCAGCCACTAAGTTGCCAAATGGGCGCTGAGATATTACATTTTCAATAGCTAACTTATTTTACTGCAAGCAAAAAAAAAAAAAATCCTATTCAAAAATACACCAGCAGACTATTTTGCTTCAGCGCTGCAGACTGTCACTTGCAGTTTGCACAGGATGAGAAGGCAGCAAATGGAAAATGGGAATTAAATTAAATTGAGGAAACATACCACTGCTGTAACTAGATTTGTCCAGTTCTCCTCTACGCTCAACCCCACCTCTTCAGCTATTTTTTTTTTTTTTATTATTTTTAAAGACAAATTTAATTTCATAAAACAATTACCCTGTTCAGCAGCTCAGGTCTGATCTGCTCATCTACCCACTAATTGTTGACGCTGGGGATTACGTTTGCGGTGCCAGGCTAAGGCGGTTTCGCAGGCTGCTGCTTTCGCTTGGTTCCTGACACACCGTACAACAGCCGCATCCCCGGGCGGCCGCTACGGCTAGCCAGAAAACAGTTTAGCAGTATGATTTCAGATTAATTCCTGTGCAATTCTGTAACAGCCTAGCAGGCTGTGCAACGCAGATGGCATCCTCACGCTGACGGCCACAGTCCTGTGCTTTTGCCAAGACAAGACAGGGAGGGGAAAGGGCCAAGCCTGCCCTCAGACAGACCTGCTGCTGCCCCATCCCCACCCCCCACAGAAGGGCCAAGAGACCCTCCGGTAGATCTAGATGGCCTCCAACATCTTTCCTTATAACAAGAATGAACGTTTTCATCCAGACCTCCTTCTTGTGATTTCTCCTGGACTAATTTACTCTCTGGTGAGCAAAGAAATCCACAGCTTTCAAGAACAATTTGACTTTTGAGAGAGAGAACGGGGGACTGTGTTGCAGGATTTGTAGAGGCCTTGATTATTTCTAGTTCAAGGCAAGGTCAGCTGCCATGCAAAAGCAGCACTACCATAAGCTTCCACGTGCCTGCCAAGCACAGAACTGGCACGCCTCCAAATACAAGTGCAATTTGATTAGAACTGAAGTGATATTGGAAACAACATTTCCAAGGCAAACAGGTTTTATTTTGAATTGTTCTACTGTGCTACTTGCCTTGGGTTTTTTTTACAAACATTTAGTGTTTTGTGTACCACCATTCTCAGGAAGCTAGAAGAAAAATAACACCACAATATCTTAGAGAAACTGAGATTTAAGCAAACGCAACGAAGTTTCATTTATTAATTAATACCTGAAGTATTTGCAGTTTATTACCAAGAAATTAAACAAGGAGCTGGGCCTTCCTAAAGCTAAAGTTCAAAATTAATTTCATATCATGCAGGAATACAGACACACCTGTGTTGTGCAATAAAGTGGCAGAAAAAAAATAAAGTGGGACCTTGGTCCCAGCAATCGTGGATCAAACACACTCCAGTGCTGAAAGGGACTATAGACACCTGATCTCACGTAGCTAATTAGCCTTGAGAGGCCGCGACTCCTCATCAGGGAGCATGAACAGGTAATTTTAAGAGAGTAAGAATTGTAAGTATCTCTGCTGTTATATCACAGTGGAACACAGTGCTCAGCTGTACTACTAGCGTGGTCAACATTAGCTCAAGGTCTGGACACCATGTTGTACTAAATGAGTGGACATATGCTGAAATATTCAAGTTACTCACAGGCTACTTCCTCTCATATGGGTTAACCCTGCAAATATAATCCATGGGAATCTCTTTCACCTTTTAAAGAAGGAGCAAAGGGGAACTCCAGAAGGCGCTAGTTCATTTCACTTTTTATTCTCAGAGGTAGCTTCTGTTCTTTTATAAAATGCTATGTACACTTTCAGCTTGTTAGTCTGCTTACACTGCACTTCTGGACATCACCCCACAGTCAGCAGAACAGCAGAGACATTCCAAATACCTGGTTCAGGCATGAAGGGTAGGTCCCTTCCCCAGGTGGTCTGGGAAACTAACATTTCCAAAAGGCCTGCCAGAAATCAAAGAAATGGCTTCAAAGCCAACAAAGGAAACACAGGAAAAAGGGAAATATGTAACCCAAAAATTTGACACAAAGGAAGCAAAGCCATCTATGGCTCTGGGCTTGGATGACTGCTCCACATCACCAAAACTGTAGTTTCCCAGAGGGTTCAACCAGCTAGAAGCCTGCAATTTGATGGCTGCGCACTAGATATATTTTATGTGCCAAGTCCGATATCCAAAAATCAAACCAAGGGCAGGAGTACTGCCTTAAACTGCACATTAAATCAGTGTCCCACAAGAAGCAAGTACATTCATGAAAGTTTAAGGTTTCTACTGAAAAATATATTTTAGCTTTTATGACTGTTAAGCCCATGCACCGAAGTACAAAACACCATTTCATTGGTGGTGTTTCACATCATCACTAGCACTGACAATACTGAAGACTAGTAATTATTACTATTAAGAAAAATTTATAGTAATAGCACCTGACAGTCACACTGCTTAAAGAATGTAGATGTCACAAATTCAAAACGGAAGAGGAGATCAAGGTCTTTTGGTGCATCCCCAGACCAGTGTCTGTGTCCATGAGTGTGGTAGTTGCAAAGAGGTCAATTAGGCAATTAAATGCATCTTTCTGTGGATAAGTATTCATGAAGAAAGCAATTCTATATACAGAAGAAAGAGCATGGCACCTGTATTTCTTTGCAAATTATGGTGGAGGGGTTTTTTTCCCTCCAAAACTTAGATTTAACACACAAGTTAATGCTCTGGAGAGTGTAGGTGTAAGGAGCAGCTGAGTCACACTGCTAGTAAAACTTACCAGAGCCTGGTAGTAATCATGTAATTAGGGCAGGAAAAGGAATACACTCTCTGTAACATCTTTCTGCTATATGACAGAATGCTTAACAGAGATTAAATTTGTTAAACAAATGTCATTATATGTAACTCAAGATGAAAAAATTTATTCAAAAGAGAGTTTAAGGAAAGCTTGTTGAAGGGTGCACAGCCCAGCAGCCTAGCAATGAGTCATGATAACAAGTGCTGCCAGTATTTTAGACGCATTTTGTTTCCAGAAATTTTAGAGTACAAGAATTCAGCTAAGATAAAACTGTACTGTTAGAAGTAATGTGGTGAATATAGGCTATCCAACACCCCAAAATACTGGAGTCACTGCTGCTTTACCAAGCTACAGAATAACATTTATTTGGGTGTACGGGGAAAAAGGGGAATGACCTACAAAAAAAAAAAAGAAAAAAAGGCCACAAAAAACACCACAGTTTGAGTATCTGCAAACCTAAACTTAGCCACATTTAGAGTTCAGGAATTTTGGGGTAATTCAGGTACTTCTTGTAAGCCAGGGCCCAAGCAGCCCAACACATCCAAACACACCAAGCCCATAAAAAGTACACTACTCAACACAAACGTGGGTAGTGTCAACTCTTTATATAGCACACTTGTAACTACTGTATAATTACCAAACTTTACCAAAAACACAATTTCATGAGATAGTTTGTTTAAAAAACATTGCCCACAGCATCGTTAATCAATGAATGAACTAATAATGCTCACACAGTATTTTCAACTAAAGGCATAGAACTGACAGTGGCTTTCTGGTTCAAAAGCTGAACACTCCTACTTGCAGAGCAATGACACTGTTGCTACACCACCACCATCCCAAAAAAAGAAAATTCATTTTACCTGTAAAGTCAAAAGGAGTAACTTTAAAAGAAAATTATTTCATGAAATTAAGTGAAATATTTTAAAAGTACAGGCATTCAGAAACTTCCTCACATTCCAAGTTACTGACACCTTTAGGGAAATCAAGAATACATGCCACAAGTATATTCAAAAACAAGCCAACAAAACAATATTTATTCACTACAGGAAAATATTTTTTGTTTAGTATGAGAGACAACAAACTGATGTAATGCAAGATTATCCAGATGACAAAAAAAAAAAAAAAACACCTTTCAGTCAGGCCAACACTAGGCTTCATCCAATTTCTTCCTCTTAACAGTTAAATGTATGTCGTTTCTAGAAGTCCATTACTACTTTTAAATAGCCTAATTTTTAAAAAGAAGTACTCATTTTTAAACAAAATTTAAAGCGTTTCCCATGTCTGCAGCAAAGGAGAACTCTTAGTTATTGCCTCTTTTACCCACATTTCCCTTTCCTTTGCACAAACACCCACACACATACACCTATTCTCCCAGCCCTTAGAGCTGTAGTCCAGAAATCACTACATCTTCATGCCAAGACTACTGTAGCTCTGAAAATTGTTTTAATTTCTTTCAGCTCCATACAGAGAATGTATCTTCCCAGTTACATATTCTCAAGTCTAGGGCAGTTGGTTGCTTTACACTTACGAGCTACAGGTCCAAGACTTACATTTCACCAATTTCCATTTAACTCAAAACAAACACAAAGTTACCAACATACTTACTATAGCTAAAGCTACAAGCCACTTGCCAAGTAATTACAGTTAAATAATACAACAAAAGAAAAGGAGGATCAGGTCAGTTAAAAAAAAAATTAAAAGTTGTCATTAATCATTACTAACATGACTGCTTAACTAACACTACTAAAATAACAACCAGACATTTCATAACGGGAGAGACAGCTAAAAACAGTCTTTCAATAATCTGCTCTAAATAGTGTCTTCACTCTGTTCATTTTCAGACATTCTTGGAACGAAAACCACCATATGACTTTCCTGCCACTCCTTGGAGAAAAAAGGAAAAAAAAAGCGTTGTATCCATAACACTCGATCCACCAAGTTCCAAAGCAAACTGCAGAAAATTTCTTCGTATTTATTGTTGACTGTTTCTAATGAACAGAAGTCGCTCTGTTTCAAAACAGAAGGTAGACTGTTCAAGCAGTGACTGAAAGCTTTGAGCTGGTAAATCCTAACTGTGCAGGAAGGGAAAATAACCCACTGGCTTTAGTACTGTTTTAAAACTTACAAAACGGAAAGGAACAATGTTATCCACCATCTTCAGCTCTGCCGGTTCAGCTACGCATTTCTATAGGTCTGAATTCTTAATTCTCAATCTTAATTCTTTCCTTCATGTCTATTCATCCTATTTGCAGGGCTGCAAAAACATCCACACTAGCAGCAACAGCATCAAAAATTAGAGTGTAATTTTTCCATCCTTCTATTCCTATGCAGTGACACTGTATTCAGCTGTTCCATGGAAGCTTGACCACCTCACTGCTCTTTGTTGGCTTCAGACGATGCTTTAAAAGAAAGCCTCCAAGAAGTTAGTTAAAAGTCAAGGCAATTCAGGAAACTATGCTAGAAATTTAGTAGGTAGCATTTTTCCATGCTGAGTCATGCTCCAAACTGATTGCTCAGTAGGATGCTGGATGCTCTTTTGCTGCAGGCAAGCATTTCAGGCAAATATAAACTGACAGTCCCCAAACTTTCCCTGCTCCCCCTTCCTCCATTCTCCAATTCCCCCCAGCATTTGAGATGTTTGCAAGTCTCTTGGAACTGATTCTAACAACACTCCCCATGAAGTTTCAACCAGGTGCAAAACTTGGACAGGCCATAATCTGTCGTTCTGCTAACTGCAGGCTGATTTTCAGTTGTGGTGGAGAGAGGACATGGGGGGAAAAAAAAGATAAACATTTTTGTTAGTTTTTAGCATTTATAAGGAAATACCAGTGGAAAGCTGAAATAATTGAAGCTTAAGTAACAAGAGAAGTCAAAAAAAGGTACTGGTCACAGGTGACTAGTGAAAGAAGTTTGCAGTTGGTACTGCAATAAAGACTATCAGGGCCTCGCTCAACATCACCTGTGCAAGGAGTACACTAGAATATGGAACATCACAGGAAAGCCAGTTTCCACAGACAAAGTCACGTCCCCAGGCTGGTGGGTAGAGAGCTCTCTGCTGCAGCAACACCTACACCAAGGGCCACGCTGCCACCATTTCACGTCCTCAGCTTTTTATTCCATCTGAGAGAAGTAATACAGAAGGACTTACAAGACAATATATGCATGGAACTACATAAGCACAGCACCTTCTCATAGATAAATCCCATTCCCTTCATTTATACCCCTTCAGTTCTCATAGAAGAAAGCACCTGTAGCACACACTTAGATACCCTGAAGGCAAGAAACCAGCACAATCAAAAGCTTTTTATTAAAACAGCTCTATCAGAAAACTGGGACTTTTATTAAAATGAAGACCTGCGTCTAAGTGTGGATGTTGCATGGAAAATAACTTTCTGGCTGGTAAACCAGAAAGTTTTTCTAAACATTTTCAAGTTTAGTAAATATATGAATAATTGGAATATTTCAACAACTTATTTGTTTGATGTGGGCAAAGATATCTACACTGGGCAAAAAACTGCAGCCACTATGGCTTCTTCCACTCGCCTAGAGTATTAAATTACCCCACTGCCAGTAGAGAAGAACATCCTCTATGTAAAGATAGAGAAACATATCAGAGAATGGTTTAGATGGAAGAAAACATTTAAAAAACTGATCAACAGATGCTTATCACCTGACTAAAGATGTGATGCTTCAATATTACTTCTACTAGCTCTCCATTAACAATTAAAACTATCCAAATAACTTATTGACTATAATATCCAACATATCACTGGAGACTTTCACCTAACAAAGTGAAGGAGTGTTCTCTGCTACCTCATCAGGTAAGTACAGGCGAATTCATATTCTTGACTTCTGATAACATATAAAATAGAAAGGGCTGCCTGATTTTCTAACAGTTGAGCTTCCACTCCAGGCAGGTAGAAAGTTTTTGTTGGCTAGGCTGAGCAAATTCCGTGTGGAAATCATTGTGGAAAATACAATCATTCTCCTGGTTTAATTGCTACTAACATGCAGACCTCACTGCACTAGCAAGCCTACAGTTTGGAATTACCGCTATTAAAAATAATACTGGTAATACCATTTCAGCAAAGTTTTAGCTCCAGGACAGAGCACATCCATAAAATAAGTGCACCCTGGTAATGCACCACAATGTAAACTGACAGGTTCACAAGTGAACTACACAGTTAGCTCATGACATACACACTGTGAATAAAATCTAGAAAGAGCTAGCCACCGCCTTGCTACTTGCATCTGCTTTAAATAACTAATATCCATGCTGGCATAACAGCCAGGCTAAGTACTTTCTGCTTCATGTTCTAGCTGTAGGCTTAATTTTTCATTAGGGCTCAGGTTCCCTGATTAGGTTACAAATCCAACCAGAACTCCAAAACTATTAATGCAAAGTCACTTTAAAAAGATAAATCATGCAGCAAGGTAGCTGACACAAATTAAAAGCAGTTCTCTCAATTTTACGTTACAGACATGGGAGGCTCTGCCTCCGCTTCTGGAACAATCTTCCTCTTCTGAGCACAGCTGCTAGGCTGGGCACTGCTCTGCCAGCCTCCCTTGGCTCCAGCGCACACAAAGCGGCAACACCTGATCCTGGGATCATCTCTCTCTGCTGAGCGCTCGGCTGCCGCTCCTCAGGGACAGAAAGAAAAGTCTGTCCTGACAAGTTTCTTCAGGGTCAAAATCCATTTCTTTGTCTTGATGGAATTCAATCAGCATTTCTTGGCACATAATACTTCTAAATCGGGCATTTCCCAGCTGCTCTTAGAAATCATCAACGCAAATAATTTGTGGTTTGTCTGCATAAGAGTTCATAGTCCCTCATGCGCTGGAGGTAGCACAGATGCTTTCAAAACAAGTATCCTTATATAAAATAAACTGTTTCAAATTGCCTTAGAAATCTAAGCTCACTAACTGTTTACACATCAAGACCACAGTAAAACTAGCTGAGATGGCTATGGTCCCTGCCACAAAATGCGTGACCAAATATCTCATTCCTCTCAGCACTTAACATCAGACAGGATGTTCCTTTGGCTTAAATGAGACTTAACAGGACAATGCACAAAGGGAGATGCACACAAAGTTTTCCAGGATCAATACCTAAGCTAACAAGAAACGGAAAACTATGAGCTCACACAAAATAATGCAGTAATGGCACACTGGTAGTGCCTAAAGGCCAGGGAGGGTCTTACGCTAATGCTTATATAAAGCTTTCATAAAGGGTCATCCATTTATTAAAAGCTACAGACAGATACAGCTACATATTAGTCCGTAACTTTAAAGCTCTTTCAGACTGTTTTGTCACCAGCACCATGAAGTCAGAAGAAGGGATGTTAATGCAAGCTACAAACTCTGCATCACCAACTGCTCTGAATCGGGCAGCTGCCTATGCACGCACATGACTTGCACTCCATGGTTGCCCTCAGCTTCAAACACATACCACCACCGCTTTCACAGTAAAGCTCAAAAAAAAAAAGGGGGAGAGGGGGCCCAAGAAAATCATACAGCAGTAACAAAGCTCTAGTGTTTTGGCCAACTTTGTTCCCACTACTTAAAATAATTTCCTTCAGCACTACGAACTTTTTTCCTTTAGCACTACAAATTGTTCAGTATCTTTATTGATGACCTGGTTACCCTCAGTAAGTTTGCAGACCGCACCAAGTTGGGTGGGAGTGTTGAT
>NW_010512465.1:4469-6124 GCF_000687285.1 Phaethon lepturus | reverse complement strand
CCCTTCCAACCCCTACCATTCTGTGATTTTGAAGAAATAAATTGCTGGTGGAAAGATGTAAAACTACTACGTACCACTGGCGTTAAAAATCATATGATTTAGTTATTCTCAGTTACATGTTTTAAACTGCTACTTGTTTGCATAGTGAACTATCATTGGAGTCCTATTCTTTGAATTCTTAAGAATAAATGTACAATGTATTGCTATCTGTCCTTTGAAGTTGTGTAATGCAGAATAACTTTTCAATAAAAAAATCGGCTGGTTTTGCATATTTTTATTCAAGCCTGGCTTTCTCATGAAAACAGGGTAGGCAATAATTTTTTTTTCTGTCCCATTTACCTGTTCCTGACTAGGACTACAGTCACTAAAAAGTACTAGCCAGATTCAAAGAACGGTAGAAGTCTCAAAGAAATTTCTACAACTTGTGTCTGTGCTTAGCTCCAGACCATCTACAGCATGTGCTAATGTCATATCAAAGTAAATAAGGATGGGGGTGGTCACAGAAAATAAGATGACAACATTTAAGACTAGGTTTTGCTAGTCTTATGTACAGAATAACACTTTTCCATGCACTCTTTTGCAGTTCCGTACATAATTATGACAGTATCAGTGTGGGTTTTAATACCATGTATATTTGATGGGTAAAACCACCTCACTCTGGGCCCTGTTTTCAGGTGTGTTGAAGGTCGGCTTCATGGTAGTGGAAGTTGAAGAACTGCAGGTGTGCTTAGTGCTATAATAACAAGGCCTATCACACACTTCCATTTTAGGCATGTGTGACCTTAACTACTGGTGCTCCTTAACTGTTTGTGCTTGTACTGCAGTAATCTTATAAGTGGAACTGAAGACTGAGCCTCACTAACAGCTTGTGTAAAGGTATTGGATAAGCTATGTTAAAACTGTATAGATTATGTGCCAAAAGCATAATTGTTGTGCTCTGAGCTTCATACAGGCTACAGGAGTCCACCTGGGACAAATATTTCATTCATGCTAACATTGTTTTGCTGTTACCCATAGGTGAGCTAGCAAGGCTGAATAGTGAGTAGGTATATATGAGCTACAGTTAAGAAGTGAGCTGCTGTGTTCACAATCTTTGTAAAGGACTGGAATCCTTGGCTTTTTTCTTAATGTCAAAATTATGTGAAATCCCTGTGATTGACCACATGGATAATTTGCCTTACAGTGGATTTCATGATGCAATCCTCCTGTATTGCATATGTGCATATGCATGTATTGCAGATCTGCATCTGTGCTGGTTTTGGCATAATTTTTTTCATACTAGTTAGTATGGGGCTATGTTTTGGATTTGTGCTGAAAGTGTTGATATTACAGAGATGCTTTGGTTGTTGCTGAGCAGGGCCTACACAGAGTCAAGGTCTTTTCTGCTTCTCACAGCACCCCCCCAGTGAGTAGGCTGGGGGTACAAAAGAAGTTGGGAGGGAACACAGCTGGGACAGCTGACCCCAGCTTGGCCACAGGGACATTCCATACCATATGATGTCATGCTCAGCATATAAAGCTGGGGGAAGAAGAAGGAAGGGGGGGACGTTTGGAGTTAGTGTTTTGTCTTCCCAAATAACAGTTATGCGTGATGGAGCCCTGCTTTCCTGGAGATGGCTGAACACCTGCTTGCCCATGGGAAGTGGTGAATTAAT
>NW_010512465.1:0-4438 GCF_000687285.1 Phaethon lepturus | reverse complement strand
TTTCCCTACTGAACTGTCTTTATCTCAACCCATGAGTTTTATCACTTTTACTCTCCTGATTCTCTCCCTCATCCCACTGGGGGGGAGTAAGCAAGCGGCTGCGTGGGGCTTAGTTGCTGGTTGGGGTTAAACCATAACAGCATTCCAGATGTAGCTTGTCCTAAAAGCATAGAAATATAAATATTTTTAGTTTTGCGTTTGGGGTGAAACGTTGGGGATGCTGCTATGAAAAAGCTGATAAACCTGATTGAATAAGCACCTTGTCTTGCTAGATTTCTGTGTACCCCTAAAAAACCTAGAAATCATTAATGAGTCAGGCTGTTTTATGTTGGGGTTTTTGTTTATTTTTTTAAATGTCTATGGTTTTGTATTTTCACAGTTTTCTACTCACTTTGGGTTCTATTCCTTGTGAATCATCAGATTAGAGGGGTGGAGGAGAAAGAAGGAAAATATATAATAACAGCTTGTTCAGTTTCAGTATTTCATGCTTCCAAGCTGGATTCTCTTATTAGCTTTGGATTTCAGCGGGCTGCTTTGGACTACGCAAAGATAGCTGGTGAAAGAACCAAGAACTTGTTTTATAAATTTGTCACTAATTTAGGGAGCGTAGATATTTTAGTGTTCTAGATTTAATACATGCATGAATCTTGTAGTGCATGAAGGCCATGAAAAGTGAAATGTGTGATGTGTCTTCTGAGGTCACTGTTCAGATGTTACTCCCTGTTTTAAGTAAATAATGCAAAGAATGCTCATGTTTGTCTACTGCACCTGTTGTAAAAATAATAAAGTAAAAAATGTAATAATAATAATAAAGTAAAAAAATACAGATTTATCAGGCTATATCCGAAATCAGAATTTATGTGAACTGTTTATGTGTTGAAGCACTTTAGACCTGTTCTTCACTTAGCTCTCTGACTATACTTGTTAGTTCTCTCATGGCTTCCTGAACTTGTGGAGTTCACAGAATCATTAAGGTTGGAAAAGACCTTTAAGATCATCACGTCCAACCGTTAACCCAATGCCGCCATGCCCACTAAACCGTGTCCAGAAGTTCCACGTCTACACGTTTTTTGAACACTTCCAGTGATGGTGACTCCACCACCTCCCTGGGCAGCCTGTTCCAATGTTTGACCACTCTCTCAGTAAAGAAATTTTTCCTAACATCTAGTCTAAACCTCCCCTTGTGCAACTTGAGGCCATTTCCTCTCGTTCTATCGCTGGTTACTTGGGAGAAGAGACCAACACCCATCTCACCACAACCCCCTTTCAGGTAATTGTAGAGAGCAATAAGGTCTCCTCTCAGCCTCCTCCCGACTGAGCAACCCCAGTTCCCTCAGCCGCTCCTCATAAGACTTGTTCTCCAGACCCCTCACCAGCTTCATTGCTCTCCTCTGGACACGCTCCAGCACCTCAGTGTCTTTCTTGTAGTGAGGGGAAGTTGATACCTTTCTAGTAATTTTGTGCTAGTCTTCTCTAAATCTTCCATGTGTCTACTTCCATTTAGGTATTATTTTAACTAGAGAAACATTTTTTGAAAAAGAAAGAAGCCCAAAGAGGCAGGGTACCTAATGGAATTTTGCTCCCCCAAAAAAGGAATAGCTTTTATGATTGAGTGAATAGAATTTGGGAAGACTAGGCTAGAATGGAAGGGGCAACATTAGACTTTCTAGATAAGGAACAGTAAATTTCTCTGGTTTGGCACTATATAGTCATGTGATATTTGTGTTTGTTGATCTCTATGACCAGAGCAAATAAATATCCTCATTTTACAGATCAGAGTACAAAGAATACTTGTATTGAGTAAGGTCATAGTTTGTAAATAGCCAAGTTGGGACTGAGATATAGAAGCTCCTCACTTCTACAGTCATTATTCAGAAACTGACTGGACTAAGTCACCAAAGGAAAAGGTAACTGTTATCTATGTATAATTTATTATCAGAGAATAATTGTCTCAATATTCTTACAATAAATGTTGGATGTTTTAAAATTACTTTACAGCCAGCCAGGATATGTTGTTTTGCTTTGTCACATAACTCTTTTGGGTGAGGCACACATAGGTCCTCATCTACTGTTCATGATCAGATTCCTGAATTAGAAACAGAAAGCCAGGGCTTGAAGAAACTGCTTATTAGAATGAAAGCTATAGGTAAGGTGTCCATATTATAATCTGTATCCTTAATATTACAGTATCTTACTAGTTACCTTTCTTCTACTACAGTTCCCAGATACGAGATCCAGTAATATGATCACCTAAAAGTAGGCATTATTTTTAAGATTTTTAGTATCCGTGTGGAATCTTACCTCTTCTTTGTCATAGCCCTCTATGCCCTCATTGTGTGAGGTGCCCAATTATTTGGCACTACTCTCTGCTTCTAATACAGCATCCTTACTGTTTTCACAAGTTACAGAGTTCTTGAAGACTCTCTTGTAACTGCTCCTTTACCTTTTGTTAAACTTGCCACCTCATATTTACCTACCTGTTTTTAAAGTTACAAACTTTTGGTTGAAGACTTGTTTTCCTCTCTAGCAAGGACAAAGCTTTTTTTCCCCTCTAAGGGATTTTTTTTTTTTTAAAACAGCTTTGATGTCTTCACCTTTAGCATCAATTATTGTAACATTAGAAAAAAGCAGAACTATTCATATGTCAAACAAAGTGACATAGTCAAAAGAAACATGAATGATACTCTAGAATTGAAACTACCGGTTTCTGGTACCTGTATATGTAAACTTTCTGGAGAAGGGGCTATAGCTTACTGTATAGTGGAATCCTGTCTTGGATTCAGGCTTCCAGAGGCTATCATGATGCAAAAGCCAAATAAGACCTTAGTCCCAGTGGTGAAAAACAAGAACCTTAAAATTATTTGGTCCATTTACCTGAGCAATGCTTTGCTGGTATTCAGAATTAAATTTAGTAAAATGTTGATGTTGGATCTGGAACGTGCCTGGTTCTTATACATACCTCCTTAGTCATTTTCTGTCAAGCAGAATTAATTTTAAATATTAAGTTGTTGTGGGACATCTTTCTCCCTTTACTTGGTTTTACAGTTGCACGTTTTTGTGAAAAAGTGAGGTCTTTTTCTGCTGGCTTTGAGAGAACTCCAAAATGGGACTTTATGTACAAAACAAAAAGACCTGTCCCAATTTATGACTCACTGAAGAATCATTTCACTGTCTTTATCCCTAGAGTTAGGCACTGTGCAGCTGGAGTAACCAACCAGAGAATTCTTGAGTTTTATTCTACTCTAGTGTATGGATACTGACAACATTGTATAATATCCCAAGAAAAGATAAATTCCATCTGAAAGACAGTAGTATTTATATATAAAAATGTCTCCTCATGGAAAAGGAACTGTGAAGGCAATCTTGATCAGCTGCAGTGTGCAGCTCCTGGCAGGAAAATGCCACATAAGTGAGCACCACTGTAATAGTTGCATGCATTTTTTAGTGAAAATCTCCAACTGTGTATTGCTGGTAGGTAAAAGATGCTCTGTGAGAGCAGCTGATGAAAATTCAGCATCTATGATTTTTACAAACCTTCACTGAAATGCAGAAAGGCCTAAATTGCTGAAATTTGTGGTGTTACTTGCAAATGTAAAGTGAAGGGCTTCTGTTTTGAAGGTTATCTGTTTTTTGCAACTGTATCCACCAATGCTACCTCTACAAACCTTGCCTTATCTCCATGCCTTGATAACCACAACTTCAGCACTGCTACTACTACGGGCAACTTGTGAGCAGGAGTTTTCGGTGTTTGGGCAAACATCTAGACAATTACCAGTTTCAACTACTTAAGCTAAGCAGTTATCTGATTTGACAGTTTGCTTTTAATAAAACATGATACAGAACATCAAGCAATAATAATATTAGCAGTAGTACATATGATGCTTACCTTCAAAACGCTGTAAATCATTAATTGGTTAACTCACATCTGCAGAAAGAGTGGATCATCTGAAAGAACATTGTAGAAGAGTCTGGTGTTTGAAATGTGTTGGGAACTGCTTTGGTATCCTCCCCATGCCCCCCAACAAGTCTGGCCAACCAGGTTAGAGAATATACCCTCCAGTGAAACTGTGTCACAACATTGTCAGACAAAAACGTGGGCTGTACTTAGGTAGTTGAAAAAAACCCAAACAAAACCCACCCAAAAATCTGTATTCATATTTTAGCCTTAATTGCTGTGTTAGTAGCAGGTCCAGTAATATGAGGTTGGGAGAGGTTTCTTTAGGGCTTTACCTTCCTCTGTTCACCAGCGTTTTTGCCACCAGTACTTAGTGTCAATGGTTCTGCCATCTTGAGCAGGAGGCAGTTTCCCTTCTGACCCTTCCACCAGGGAAGGCTACCACACAAGAGCCCACAGCCTTGAAGATGAGGCAGAACACGGAGATAACGCCCGTTACGGCGGGGACTGGTTAAACCCAGCCGCTCTCTGGCGGGTGGGACC
>NW_010512464.1:325-15918 GCF_000687285.1 Phaethon lepturus | reverse complement strand
AACCTAGTGATTCTGTGATTCTGTGATACTACAAGGAAAGGCTGAGAGCCGTGACTGTTTAGCCTAGAGAAGAGAAGGCTCAGGGGAGATCTTATCAATGTATAAATACCTGAAGGGAGTGTGCAAAGAAGACAGAACCAGGCTCTTTTCAGTGGTGCTCAGTGCCAAGACCAGAGGCAATGGGCACAAACCGAAACACAGGAAATGCTGTCTGAACATAAGGAAACACATTTTTACTGTGACAGTGGGCGAGTAGTGGAACAAGTTGCCCAGTGAGGTTGTGTAGTTTCCAACCCTGAAGATGTTCAAAATCCGTATGGATATGGTCCTGCGCTACTGGCTCTAAGTGGCCCTGCTTGAGCAGGGTGTTGGGCCAGATGACACCCAGAGGTCCCTTTCCAACCTCAACCATTCTGTGATGCTGTGATTCTGTGATTAATGTAGTCAGATACATTAAAATTTATGTGACAATTATGGTAACATTGTCTTACAAGCCAATGCACTCTCAATTCAAGCTCTTAACTTGCCCCTGATGCAGTAGTAGGAGATGGGGCAAGAAGCAAATTGGAGACTTCAGGTGGTGCTGAAGCTGTGTCAAATGTGCTGCAGAAGGCTGAAGGTTTCTGAATGGTTTTGAATCTTATCTGTATGCAGTATATCATGAGTTGAAGTAATTCAGTCTAGAGGAAAGAAAAGCTTATTAAAATTAGGGCTAAGTTGGGCAGAAATAGTCATAAGAGCATTGGCCAGACAGTAGTATATAAAAAGCCAATCCATTCACTTATAGTAGTTGCTAGTGTAGAAGCTCTCAACCTGACACCCAAGATGTGAATGCAGATGAAAAGAGCCTCAGCCAAGGATTGAGATGTAAGTCAACCATGTCCTTCAGCAAATTCCCTTAAGCCTCTAGAACCACTTCTGTCGTCTCATCTTTGCACTTCTCTGGCTGACTGCTGTCCTCATCCTAACCTTGCCACAATACTGGGAAAGGCTCCCAGATGAACTCTCTCTACCAGATGAGACAGCGATAAAAAGCTGGAAGTCATGAACCAGCTAATCAATCTCCTCCCATCATTCTCTCTAAGTCTCCAAGCAGCCTTAGAAGCACTGAGCAACCTAGGCAAAGCAGGTCAGTTTGACAAGAGATGTGAAACCTTCATGATGATAGAAAACATGGGGCTGCAGAGCAGATCCCAGTGTTACAGGATAAGTTTCTAGGTGGGACTAAAATAAGCCCTGAGCATAGCCCTGTTCATTTCCATCAGGGATTGTGGGTCTTTCAGCATCTCTGTGCATATGTATGTATGTGTTCCCATCCAATACCCATTATGGGATAGTAAACTATGTCACACATATCCATCAAATACAGGAATATAGAGTCATAGAATCATAGAATAGTTTGTGTTGGAAGGGACCTTTAAAGGTCACCTAGTCCAAGCCCTCTATAATCAGCAGGGATGTCTTCAACTAGATCAGGTTCCCCAGAGCCCCGTCCAACCTGACCTTGAACACTTCCAGTGATAGGGCATGCACAACTTTTACAGGCAACCTGTTCCTGTGTTTCACCATCCTCATTGTGAAAAATTTCTTCCTTAGATCTAGTAGAAATCTACCCTCTTTTAGTTTAAAACCATTACCCTTGTCCTACTGTAACAGGCCCTGCCAAAAAGTCTGCCCCCATCTTTCTTATAGGCCCCCTTTAAGTACTGGAAGGCTACTATAAGGTCTCCCCAGGATGAACAACCCTAACTCTCTCAGCCTGTCCTCACAGCAGGGCTGTTCCATCCCTTGGATCATTTTTGTGGCCTCTTCTGGACCCACTCCAACAGGTCCATGTCTTTCCTGTGCTGAGGGCTCCAGAGCTGGATGCAGCACTGCAGGGGGGGTCTCACCAGAGTGGAGTAGAAGGGCAGAGCCACCTCCCTTGACCTGTTGGCCACGCTGCTTTGGATACAGCCCAGGAGACGGTTGGTCTTCTGAGCTGCGAGTGCATGTTGCCAGGTCATGTCCAGCTTTTCATCTACCTGGACTTCCATCATGTTGCCAGGTCATGTCCAGCTTTTCATCTACCAGGACTTCCATGACCTTCTCCATTGGGCTGCTCTCCATCCCTTCATCCCTCTGCCTGGATTGATACCGGGGTGCAGGACCCTGCACTTGGCCTTGTTGTACCTCATGAGGTTCACATGGGCCCATGCCTGGAGCTTGTCCAGATCCCTCTGGGTGGCAACCCATCCCTCAGGTGTGTCAACCACACCACTCAGCTTGGTGTCATCAGCAAACTTGCTGAGGGTGCACTTGATCCCACTGTCTAGGTCATTGATGAAGATACTAAAGAGTACACTCCATACAGTCCAGTATGGACCCCTGGGAGACACCGCTCATGACTGTCTAGGTCATTGATGAAGATACTAAAGAATACTGGTCCCAGTATGGACCCCTGGGAGACACCACTCATCACAAATCTCCATTTGGACATTGAGCTGTTGACCACTACCCTCTGGATGTGACCATCCAACTAATTCCTCATCCATCCATCAAATCCATCTCTCTCCATTTTAAAGAGAAGGATGTTGTGGGAGACCGTGTCAAAGGCCTTACAGAACTGCAGATAGACGACATCCGTAGCTCTTCCCTTGTCCACTGATGTGGTCACTCCATCCTAGAAGGCCACGAGGTTGGTCAGGCAAGACTTGCCCTTGGTGAAGCCATGCTGGCTTCTTGAATAACCTCCCTGCCCTCCATGTACCTTAGCAGTGCTTCTAGGAGGATCTGTTCCATGACCTTCCTAGGCACAGAGATGAGGCTGACAGGTTGGTAGTTCCCAGGGTCCTCCTTGTTACCCTCTCCAGGGACCTCATCTGACCTCCATGACTTTTCAAGTATCATGGAGGGGAGATCTGCCAGCTCTTTTCTGCTCCCTTGTCCCTGAGGGCAGTTTCCCATTGACTTACTCCTTGAAGAGCTTATAGGCTTTCTTGTCTCCTACAATTTTGTCTTAGCACACAGAAACAAAGAACTCCAAGGACATAGAAACGCTTTGTGGTTATTCCCAGCACATAGACACTAGAACAGCAATAAAATTGCTCAACTTGAGTTGGAAAAGCATTACGCCTGTTGGCAAGCAAAGAACACAGAAAATATCTTACTTTGACTCTAAAGTTCCCATATTCAGAGTGCCTGTTCACATACCAATAAACAGAAAGCTGTTCCAATTTCTAAGAAAACTCAGGCTATGCTTAAAAAGTGAAAGAAAGGAGAGCAAATATCTAAAAAAATAAGCATTAACACAGTGGGTCATACCAAAATTACATGGGGGTCAGTATGCTGCTTCTGATGTTTGCCAGAAGTGGCTATAAGTACACAGTTATCTTTCCATTGGTAATTTATGCTCAGTTCCTGCTACTGTTAATTTAGCAGCTCCCTGAACCAGAGGTTGCATTTGTACCTGCTACATTCACCAGTGAGACTACCTTTCCTGAATTTGTCTCATCCTTTTTTATTACGCCGTTTTAGGCTCAAATATCTTAAGTATCTCTCAGTAGTCTTACGCAGTGTTTCGATTGGCCATGAAGGCAGCAAACCTGATTCCAAACTCTTTCACTACCCTATGGCTCTAAGTATTATTACCTGATTTTTCCTTATAGTAGCCAAAATGTCATAGTTGTGTACTACGCTTATTTTTAAAATAATATCAGAGAAGGTGACTATTTTGATGTTATTTGCATTTCCTTTTTCATATTTTTATGAAAAATGTGCCAAGGATGATATAAGTACTGACTACAGGATAAAACTTCGGATTCAGAGGAAGGCAGCCAAAACAAATGATATATCATGTTGTTCCCCACAATGAAGACAGTTTCTAATGGTCATATTTGTCTGCAGTTGTTTCTAAATATGAAGGATCCCATAATCCTTTACACAGCACTGAAATTATAATTAAGTGTAGATTAATGAAAGTCAATTTTTAATATATAATATTTTTAAGGCATGTTATGGGTTACATGATTTTATTGAAGAGTTAGAAAATATTTGAGAGAATCTCCACTTTTCTTCTGTTTTCTATACACTGCCCAAGAGCTAAGCAATGATTTGACTTCATTAAAACAGGAGAACTTGACCTACTTTCCAATTTATTTTTTATTATAAAGTAGCAAAACATTCATTCCATTGCTTCTTTGTTCTGTGGTGCTGGCTATAATAAATTCATCTGTGCTCCCCCAAGACTGACCTCAAAGAACATAAACTTTTTTTCAGTATTGTAAGTAGCAGAGACAAAGAAAATATAGAAGGTTGGACCTCTGAAGAACTTTGCACTTTGATAACATGCTCATCATTTGTTTCTGCAGAAAGCTAATTATGTGAATTCTGGGGTGTTTGGGAACAACATTTTTGTAAGCTTAATACAATTGGTACAATGCAACAAAATATCAAAGATGAACTTGAGATTCAAAGCTAGTTAAGGGCAGCAAGAAAATCATGGTATATAATTTTCTATAATTTAGCTAGAAAATGCAGTACACACTATAAATGGACCAAAATAACCATCACTTTAGGCAGCCTTCTTTTGAAAAAGCAATTACAACTTGTTAGCCTTTGAATTTTGCTTCTCCTTAACAGCATTAAAAAGAGCATAGTTTTTAGCTTTAGAGGTCTAAAATGTTTTATAGAAGCTTTATTAAGGTTGTTTCATGTGCCAAATGTCCGCTATCCAATTTTAGAAAAAAAAATTAAGCTCAGTGGTGCATTTTTGATCTTTCATTTCCAACAGCGACATTCTTCAAATCTTCTCTATTCTTCTATATTGCATAAACTAATATGGCATATAATCATGTCTCAGTTTTGCACTGCAATCTGTTATAACAGACCTTTATACTGACACAGTCCTATCGACTTCAATGTAACTCTGCATGGGTGGAAAGGACTGCTGTACTGCAGAAACAGATGCTAAATTAGAAGGAATAAGAATAACTTTCCCATACAACATGTGGAGGTTAAGGAGAGTTTGCAACGCACAATTCTGCATGGAATTTAACTCAATAGGCACTCAACGTGAACTTCTTTTATGTCCAGAGCTCACTCTTGTTTCTCGTTCAGTGACTAGACCGACATAAAACAATGTCTCGGGAGATTAACTTGTAACTACACAGAATTACACCAACTGAGATTTTCCAAATAATGGGGAGGGGAACACAGTAAACAAACCAAAAAAGAATAGATTTTCTGGGACACCTAGGGAACTTTACTGATTTCCTTTGCACAGGCAGGTTGGATCACCCTTAAAGGTTGGATCATCACTTAACCGCTGTGGTGTAGCTCTGTGAGACACATGCAGTCTGAAATTCATCTTCACTGCATTTCTTAGTGCTCATGGAGGGTTTTATATCAATTATACTGCTCTTAGCTTAATCTGTTACAGTGAATACAACCCTTGTTGGAATGTAGCCCTTCACTGTGTGGAGTTCTGCAGTCTTTTGTCCAAGAATAGTACTCACAAATTAAGATGGATGCTTCCTCAGGCCCCTTCTGAAGAACATTCTCTTCCTCATGCTCATTCTGCTTCTCCTAAAGGCACAGTCCCCTACATCTCTTTGCTGTACCGTCCAACACTGCTGGTCACTAACTTCAGGGTTGCTTTTCCCTTTGACTAGTGCTGTCTCCAAGATCCAGCTTGGTGTCGTTGCCAGACTTGCTGGTTGGGACGTACTAGTTCCCATCAAGCCAGGCCAGTTTATCTGGGGTAACATGCTTTTAACCCAGACCTTTCTATCCTGGATTTTATATCCATGACACTGTCACAGAATAGGCCAGCCTAAACACTGCCCCAAAATGAAGTAGACACAGTTTCGTGAAGCCCAGTCTCCTCAGTCATGGATGTAGACCTAGCATTTCCACCTTTGCATCAGAGGGCTAGCTGGCCAAAGCTGCTGGTTCTGCTAGTGGCCTCAGATGGACATCAGCTGCTTTCACGACCAATTAATTAGTTTGGTCTTCCCCCAGATCAGACTCTTAATCTCAGATTTACCTTCTGTATAACAACTGTGAAAAGCAGGATCATAGACATAGTGGAGAATAAATACGCTAATTTATGAATCGGAACACAACTGAAGGTTTCAGATGCCTCCAGGTTGAATAAAGAGTTAGGTGTGACTGCCCTGTGTATGCTAAATGAAAGACCTGTGGACCATGACTACAGATTCAGTTGTCTCTATCAACAGCTATGTAGATATATCTAATGAGTTGAAACAAAAGACAAAAAAACCTAACAGTAAGAATTGATGCTGTTGTTTATTCTGCATAAAAAGAAATTCTCTTTTTCACAGGGTACTTATCTATTAAACATTCATTTCTTATCTTCTCACAGCAATGGGAAGCAGGGGTTATTTCATGACAATCAAGTGGTATGAAATCAGAAGTGCTGTTTCATTTTTATTGGATTAATGTCCTCTCCTTCTGCGAACAGTTCACAAAATCTCCTAAAAGTGAGTGCAATGCAGTGCTTACCTTTGTTCCATTGTTCTGTTATCACTAAACTGGACACAAAGAACAGGCTGGCAAATCAGTGGGTAAAAGGAAGATCAGTGCTTACAGCAAGCTGTGTAACACTGAAATACAATTCACTTTTATGATGATACACCTCATTACTTTCTCATTCCTTTTGAGAAAAACAGATTGGGGTTGTACTGTATGTCTTGCCAGCGACTGATACCTAGTTATCACAGACAGAACACACTGGCTAAAGAGAGTAGCTGGTCAACGGGCATTTGCAAAAATATCAATGGTCTGAGGAAAATGGAAATGTAGTGCCTGTAATCTAATGTAAATGTAAACGTCTGTAAGTATGCTCAGTTGCCCTTGTATAATGCAAACAAGGGAAAAAACAATACCAGGAAAGTGGTAGAATTCTAGTATTGTTTTCCTAAGTATAATTATATTCCTACCTCTTTTAATAGAAATGTATCATAGACCTAAACAGGTAAAAGGCTGGATGCCTGACAGACATCATTTATTGAATTGCTGAGATTAAAATTTAACTGCCAGGAATATTATGCTCATTTTAGTACATGCTCTATCAACCAGGAAAAATCAAGAAAAAGCAATGATTCAACAGACCTGTCAAATCTGTTTAATTTGACAGATTAAGCCAGCACACTAAGGCATATGATTAAGAAAGTGAAAAGAGTATTTATATTTGGGCAGGTACCTTTAAAAACTTATTCTTTTGTTTTATATATTTTCAATTACTTTCATTTTCTGGCAAAAGCGTTTTGCCACATAGCTGCTTTGTGAGTTAACATGATCTTCGTTACAGGTATTCATCAATTGCAAAAGTAAATCACCAGCCCATCAGGGAATATGTCTTAAAATTTCTATTTGATTTTTAACCTTCCAGCATTGATCTTTTCAATATGTGTTCCCATGTATATGGATATAATGTGTATGCAAAAAATACAGAGAAAGAGAAGGAGTTTAAAGTAGCATGAAGCTTTATGGAATAAACCAAGGTTGACAGGCTATCTGGAGCCTCTCCTACCAAAGTACTGCTGAAGAAAAAGATGCCTGTTTTCCTGCTTAAAGTCCTTCCAGTATACAAAATGGTTGCAAAGGACAGTTACCTCTTCGCAGTAATGGCTGGAATCAAACACTTCTATTTTAAAGCCTGGCCATACCTCTGGGCAGGCTTAAAAAAAACTGCTTTTAGTTAACCAAGTACAAATTCCCTCACTATTACAGTATTCTTCATGAGTTACAATCCAGAGCCTCACGCACTGGGAACTGTTCATCAGGCCAGAATTCACCCCGCGGTGCCATCAGGTGTGAGAGGTCAACCCAAAGCAGAGGTCTGCGCCGCCTCTGCAGATCCGAAGAAGACATCCTCCTCACAGAATCACAGAATCACAGAATCGCTAGGTTGGAAAATACCTTCAAGATCATCAAGGCCAACCATTAATCCAGGGTACAGCACAGAGGACCGCGGCTGCTTGGTGGGCTGTGAAATGCTGGTACTTCTGATTCCTCCACTAAGGAGGGAAAGGGCTGTAGTGCCGAGAGCATTAAAGAGCTCGCATCTGGGATTGCCACCTGTGCTTGCGTAATTGCAGCCAATGCGATCGGAACAGGGTTTTCATTCATGAAGAAGAGTACAAGTTCTACTACTTATGCGTTGGTGGTGAGAGCAAAAGCTGCTGGAAAGGGCCTTTGTGTTTTACTGAGATGTGTGAGACTTTTGTTCATGCCATGGACACTTTGGCAACATCTCTTCCTTCTCTCTACATCCCCACACATAAAGCACTTCTTTTCCTCCAGAAAGGATAGAAGCTAGATAGGAATTCCTTAGTGCCAGCTCATCACAACACTGTAAATACCTAAGTTTCAAATATTGGGGGTCCTGAAGTTACTACCTAACCAACACAATTTGTATTTTAAATAAAAAGATAATCTAGAAGCCACAGAAGCTGCATAATTTTGCAGTAGATGTTAGTAATCCTCATTTGTTTTATGAGTGTAGCCATCTGAGTGGATTACAGGGACAGCTCGCTCAGAGAAAGCTGAGCCCAGCTGGATTTCATATCAAAACAGAGTGGGCACAGGAATACACAGCCTTCATGCTTTGAGCTGCAATGTTCAAAGGAGATCATCAATTTTAAATTTCATTTCTGTCTCAGATTGTTTTACCGGCTGCTATTATGAAAACACCTGTGCTTATCAGAACAGTAAACCATTATTTCTCAGAAATGTTTGTATTTGCAATGTCCAGTTTGTGCATTGGACATCACTTTTTCTCTAGTCTATGCTATTTATCCTGTAAAATCAGGCTTCTACTGTAGAGCAATTAATTTCAATTGTGCATTTCCTTTGATTTTACACCTGAGATCTACAAACGTAATTAAGTGATATCGCCATTCTTGTCAATTTGCCAATATTGTTCTGACATGCTGCTTCCAAAACAAAGAGAAAGCAAAGCAGTTTTTGTGTAAGATATGAAAATATGACTGTAAAATAATTGTCTTGGGGCAACTGGTCATAGGTATACAGATAAAGCAGATTTCTATCTGAAACATGGTTTTAAACTTTGCTTAGGTTTCCTGAGTTTTCTCCTTCCATTCTTGTCTGTTGGCTTTAGATATTTATATTATATGTACGCTGATAAATTGTTCACTTCTGTCTGTTATTTGAAGTGTTCTGACCTCATGTATTTTTTTACCTATGCACTTCCTTCCGTAACAATAATGGTTATTTCATAATTTAAGCATGTTGATAGAAAAGGGTGTTGTGTGATAGCAAGGGATAGGTATCCTTGTAAGAATAAAGATAAGGTAATTTTATGCCCACTGTTTGTGTATTGGTCAGTAAACAGCTATTACAGAATCAAAATATAAAGCTTTCCTTTGTCAGTTCATTGATTTCACTTTGAAAAAAACACAAGAAAAACAAACAGATTAAAAAAATGTTGGCTAGCCAGGTGACTATACTCATCTGAAAGATGCAAACACACTTTGCAAGCAAGACTTCCTAATGACAGTCTGACTGGTTTCAATTTTTAAGATTTCAGGATCCCTTTCTTTACCCTGGGACACTGGCTGGTCACTGGTTATCCCTGTCACTGCTCCCAGAGGGAGCAGAAAATATCAGTACAGGAAACAAGGCAACCTGCCAAGGTAATCATCTCATTTGATACACAAGGATAAGGTGCTTGGTAATTTTCCAGCAAAACTCTATAGATGATTCATCTGAATCAGGCTTTCTTTGGGAAGTCTTTTCCTGTCTCAATTTAAACAGGAAACGTTTGTTGGCTTCCAGTGCTCAGGTCAGAGACAAAGAGAGCTTCTTCTTTGCCTTAACGTAAGCAATGTCGAGGGCACCCTCCCCAGATATGGGACATTGTGGTTCAAGTCTCTGTTCTTGATTTAGACTAGAAACTCAAGGTTCTTTTCTTGCATATCAAGTACAAATGCCCTGGTAACTCCATTGCAGTCTGACTAAAGATCTCCGTTCCTGGGATTGTTTCACACAAAAACCCTTTACATATTAATTGTCCCAGAAAGGGACAATTAATCAGCCTGAGTCAGGCTGATTTTATAGTCAAGTGTCTATAGTGGGAGGCTGTTATCATGTACAATCAATATTTAATACTTTGTTAATAAAAAAAGGTCTTTCCAGAGAAATTGGTTGTCCTCTGTACCTTTTCCGTGATAGTCAGTAGGCTTAGGATTCAGGGACTTGCCTGACTCAGACAAGGCTGTTGGTGCAGTACCACCCACTTGGAGGAAAATGTGCTTCTCTCCTTTTCAGATTTGAAAACAAACGGAAAGTTTCGTGCAATTTCAACAGTTCTCACAATACAGTAAGTATATTCCTGACCAGTGTTAAACAAGGCTTGAGAATTTAGTGGCTCATCTAAGACTTGCATGATTTCTGTCCAGAAAAATAGTAGTGGGGACACTTGACATAAACGTCTAGAGCTTTTTTAAATGCTCTACAACCCACCCTCATAGGAGTCGCAGATACAGTACGGGGACGGCAGGAAACCTGTGCCAGTGAGGAATGACTGCTGGGGGCCAGGCAGGATAATAAGACACATCTGAAATAAAGTAGACCTTTTACATCTAGGTCATCTCTTGGTGATGGGAAAGGCTAGACATTCATACTAAGTGAGACTCTGGGAGGGATAAGGAGTAAAGCAGTGCCGTGAAACACTTTAAATTTTCTTTCATATTCTCCTAAATACACATCCACAGGGCAAGGATTCATTTGCCTAATTATAAGCATCTAGTTCCATTGTGATGCCCAAGTTTATCTCACCCATGTTGCAACTGCTGATTTAGTACGAATCAGTAAATCCTGTGTCACGTATTCTGGCTCTGTGAGGATGTCCTGGATATCTGCAATAAACATGTACACACTTGGGGTCTGGATGACTTGCTGGTAGCTAAGTAACTTGGTAAAGTCATAATCAGCCCATGAATTGCAAAACTCTAATTGACAGATGCAGTCAAAGGTGTTATCTGACAGCTATTTGTGAGCTTACGTTATATAATATGCATTTGCAGTCCAACTCTGTCTTCTAGTGGACGAATATTTATTCCATAAAATTGTCCTCTTAATTTGAAACCTGCTTTAGTACACACAAGAGAGATACAGATATTTTTTTCTTAATCTTTCCCATGATGTACTTAATATTTATTGCCTTATGTAAACTAACGTTACTGTACTTTGGAGCGATGATATTGTCCCATCAATGTCACTGAAATGGTGCTGATTTACACCTTTGGAGAGTATTGTCTCTAGTGTCTAATTTTGTGTCTCACTCCATTAAGCCTTGCTCATGCAAGTAATGGTCCCAAGGACATCAGTATAGGCACATCAAAGAAAAGGTGAGCTAGGACTAAGGTGGCAAGTCAATGTCTACAAAATAGATGTCAATGACTGATTAATGACTCCCTTACTAGTCATTGGACAGAAATGGAAAAAATATCCAACCATAACAACCCTAAAAAAACCTGCTGGGAACAATTACACTAAAACAGAAATGATACTCTACATCTGGTCCAAGGGGACTTAGCTGAAACCATCTCATTTCTAAGGTAGCAGAGGTGAATCTACTCATGACATGCACTTTCAATATTTTTAAGACCTTGATTCATTTTAGAAGTTCTGTCAATCAGAGTATAATGTTTTAAGTAGTTGAAAGTGTCTGATTTTATCTTAAATTTTCTACACATATAACCACGTATACCCAGTCTTCCAGAAAAACAAAAGTCGGTGGTTTTGCTAAAGTCTTTGGTAACACTCCCAAAGCTTTACCATTATATTACTTCGGAATAGAGCCAGTCATGTAGGTCATATAAGAAATACCTAGTCTTATAGCCCTCATAACCTAAACTGATGACTCTGCCAGCTGTGTGCCAGTCCCACTCCGCACTTCCTTCTTTCCTTGTGCTTCAGTTGCTGGGGGAAGTTGTGTGAGAAAGGTGAAGAGAGGAAGGATGGTGGAGGCAGGGTGACTTCTCCACTCTCCCTCATTCACAAATATTTTCTTGGTGAGACTGGTTAAAGGTGACCAGCCTAGTGTAGGAATGAGGGCAACGCAGAGAAAGGATATGGTGGTTCATTTTTTGTGCTGCAGAACTCACTGGAATAACACTTTTGTACTACTACAAAGCGTTATGGAGCCTATAACTACCATTCCCCCAGCACCCTGACAGCTCAAAAGGAGGGAGACAAGTGTTTAAAATCTATACACAAATCACCTATGTGTGTAGGCACATGCAGAGTTTGAATGCTTTTCCTCAAAGAAATTCTACTGTAGAAAGGAAATTCTTCTCTGTCTACTGATTCCTGGAGCCAAACCCACCCCTTTGCCCCAAATCCACACGTTAAAAGAAGCCACTATGATCTTTTTCTGTGACAAACAATCCACAGTGCGATTTTTTTATGATGTGTCAACCAGCCCATGATTTAACACTTCACTTTAAATTATCCACAAAGTCATCCTAACAACAATGACTTGCTGTACAGTGGTGATTTTCAGGTGCTTTCTAAAGGTCTACAGATTACAGTACTCAAAAAGATTTCAAAACTAGGTTCTTATTAGTTTTGTCTTCTGAAGTATTATTCAGTTACAGATGCTCTTTTCCCAGATAAATCAAAGGCAAGGGACCTTGTACTGAACTCTCAGATTTGATGTCATCATGTTCTTGTTCTAAGGTTAAGAAACTGCTCATTTAGAGAATTACTTATATAAACTCCAATCATCTTCTGTTCTTCCAGGGTTCCAAAAATGAATTAATTTCTTTGGCTATCACCTTGTAAAAGAAGTAAAGACAGCATAATGGTAAAAATGATTAGATTTCTTTCAAAGAGAAAGCAAAGCTGTTACTCTATTTCAGCAGTGCATAAGGTACTTCTATTTTATCCTGCAAACACTCCTACAGTCTTGCATATCTTAAGTAAGATATTTATAATGGTTGATGTATATAGCAAAGCATTTCTTAGTTAAGGCTATATTAATGAATCTGCTGAATAATACTCTTTTTTCACCACGTTAACTCAGTGTCTTCCATTCAGACATTTGTTTCCATCTCTTTTATTCTTAAACGACTCTTGCCCAAGCCTCAGATGCGTCACAGCAGCACAGGGACATCCTGTAACTGTAAGAAGTGATTCTGGTGTTGAAATCTGGAAAACTGGACCTTCTGATGGCATCACGAGGCTCTCTAAACATGACTTTCAAGAACCCGGTGACAGAACAGGGATCTGTGTTCATCAGATAGTTTATCCATTTCATAGTTGCATTGGGGATATCTGTATATATATAATTCCCTCTGCTGTGTCCAGATGTTAAGATCTTTATGGAGTCTCTGAGTAAGTGTCAATCATTGCCCTCTTTTACTTATATTGCAACATGTTCCTTTCCAGTCAAGAAGCCTGATGATATTCAAGGTGAAAACAACAGGTTTTGGGACCTTTAAAGATCATCTTGTCCAACCTCCCTGAAATGAGCAGGGATATCACCAACTAGATCAGGTTGTTCAAAGTCCCATCCAACCTGACCTTGAACATGTCCAATGATAGGGCATCCACAACTTTGACGGGCAACTTGTTCCTGTGTTTCACCACCCTCATCATAAAAAATTTCTCCCTCATGTCTAGTTGAAATCTACCCTCTTTCAGTTTAAAATTATTGCCCCTTGTCCTATCATTAAAGGCCTTGATAAAAGTCTCTATCCATCTTTCTTATAAGCCCCCTTTAAATATTGAAAGGCTGCAATAAGATCTCCCTGGAGAAGAGAAGGCTCTGGGGACACCTTATTGCAGCCTTCCAGTACTTAAAGGGGGCTTATAAGAAAGATGAGGACAGACATTTCAGCAGGGCCTGTTGCAATGGGACAAGTGGTAAGGGTTTTAAACTGAAAGAGGGCAGATTCAGACTAGACCTAAGGAAGAAGTTTTTGCTGATGAGGGTGGTGAAACACTGGCCCAGGTTGGCCAGAGACGTGGTAGATGCCCCATCCCTGGAACCATTCCAGGTCAGGTTGGACGGGGCTCTGAGCAACCTGCTCTAGTTGAAGATTCCCTGCTCACTGCAGGGGGGTTGGACTAGATGACCTTTAAAGATCCCTTCCAACCCAAAGATTCTATGATTATTCTTCTCAAAGTTCCTGTAGGTTCAAATCAGTGTGCCAGCTAGCTTGAACCTGAGCAGTTCAGTGGGCAAAAAACAGGGAAAACACTGCTTTGCTTTAAGCTATTTGGGAGGCTGAGGCAGGTACCCAGATGGGAATATTTGCAGTTTTAAGGGACATTTGGCCACTGGATTTTTGCTCCTGTCATATTTCACAGACAGTACGATGCCATTCAAATCACAGATAGTAGACTACCAGAGAGAAATGGTTTGCCATATGACACTTCTGTTCAGTAGTCAGCTACTGCTGAGCTACGTGCAGTCAGGCTCCTGGAAATAACCTCCCCTTTGCAAACCAGCAGGGACTGGAATCCTAACCCATAATGGAGGGGGGTCTTCTGGATTTGAGTATGACTGAGAAGTATGAAGCAAAGTGGGAAGAACTGTTTTTCAAGATGATTATTGCCAAGGAGAGGTGCCCACAGTAAAAAGAAGTAGGGAATATGAAAGTCAAGATGTAATGGGTAGTCTTCACGTGAGATTTAGGTGACCAGATCCACATCCAGCACCGCCCACCTGAGAGCACGAACTGAGAGGACAGGTCTCCATCTCTAAATTTTTCCTTATCTTAGGACAGATATGTATTAACCACACTCTTTTCTGAAAGCTGTGTGAGAAGGGAGAGGAAAAAAGGAGGAAAAGGAAACAAAAATGCGAAAGACAAGTAAGAAAGGAAGAACATCAGAGGCACAGAAAGAGACACAGACTATATCAAACAAAGAAATAGGACTGACAGGAATGAAGGAGTATGTAGCAACATATGGATGAGAAACAATACACTTACAGTCACAGTGAAGGGAGATGTACCAGCAGTAGTGTAGTATAACAGTGAATGTGATCTGAATATGAGACTCGCATGTTGGCAGTGGGCCAGTTTGTCTTTTTACACATTACCAGTGCACGAAACTGCCTGCCTGAAACAGAACCAGGGCAACTCAAGTCATACTACAACATGTGTACAAAAAACCTCAAAAAACAACAATGAAAAAGCTCCTACTGTTCCTGCTCAGAGGCAGATACATGATGAAAAATGCCAATCCACACAAGCAAAATTTTTTCCCCAAGTTCTACAGGTCAGGATGACATTTCTGTTTCAATCTTTCCCAAAATGACATTTTAAAATCATTGCTTTGCTAATATCTCTGTACTGTCTTGTAAAGTTTGGATTGCAGGTATAGGGCTTATGCATTAAAATTTTCAATCGAGTATCCAGTTGCCCAGGGAAACTGTGCTTTATATGTTACTATTCTATGACATCTCAAGGAAAACCTTCAGAAAAGTAGAGTAATCACCTCTAATCTTCCCTTAGCTCTCATGCAGTGCTGCCCAAACACAAAAGTTTACTTGTTTTCTTTGAATATGGGGGGAAAAAAGGAATTTAGATTTGAAAAAGCAAAAGCCTGCTGAA
>NW_010512464.1:0-310 GCF_000687285.1 Phaethon lepturus | reverse complement strand
AACCAGATGTATTCAAAGCAGATGGAAATTACAATAATTTTTCTTTGAGATGGAGAAAGAATGGCAATAACCATTCTGTTACTTATTACTCAAATGGCTCGTAATAACCAGCCATTTGAGTAATAAACTTTGTGATGCATCGGTTTAACACAGTTTTCCTTTAAAAATATTTATCAATTGTTTTGACTTTAAAACACTGATATGATTGAGTATAGGTAACATTATGGTTTAACTTTATGTAAATGAAAATGAGATTATTTTAAACTAATAGAATATGATACCCTGAGCTTACTGTGTGTGGTGGGTTGAC
>NW_010512463.1:0-17576 GCF_000687285.1 Phaethon lepturus | reverse complement strand
GGCTGACAGCCCTGTAGTTCCCGGGATCCTCATTCTGGCCTTTCTTTTAGGTGGGCGTCACATTGGCAAGCCTCCAGTCGTCTGGGACCTCCCCTGTTAACCAGGACTGCTGATCAATGATGGAGAGTGGCTTTTTTTTTTAGAGTGGCTTGGCAAGCTCCTCCGCCAGCTCTCTCAGTACTCTCGAGTGGATCCCATCAGGCCCCATAGACTTGTGGGGGTCCAGGTGGCTTAACAGGCCTTTAACTGCTTCCTCCTGGATTATGGGTGGGTTATTGTGCTCTCCATCCCCATCTTCCAGTTCAGGGGGCTGAACACCCTGCGGATACCTGGACTATGAGGAGCAGATGAGGGAACTGGGGTGTTTAGCCTGGAGAAAAGGAGGCTGAGGGGAGACCTTATCGTTCTCTACAGCTACCTGAAAGGAGGTTGTAATGATGTGGATGTCAGTCTCTTCTCCCAAATAATAAGCGATAGGACAAGAGGAAATGGCCTCAAGTTGGGCCAGGGAAGGTTTAGATTGGATATTAGGGAAAATGTCTTCCCTGAAAGGGTTGTCAATCATTGGAACAGGCTGCCCAGGAAAGTGGTTGAGTCACAATCCCTGGAGGTATTTAAAAGACATGTAGACGTGGCGCTTAGAGACATGGTCTACTGCCAAGTGGTAGACTTGGCAGTGCTAGATTAACGGTTGGACTTAATGATCTCAAAGGTCTGTTTCCAACCTGAACAATTCTGTAATTCTATGAATAGGATAGTCTTCAGCTCATCTGGTGTTACTTTTAATTACTTTGTTGTAATCATTTCAGGCTAGCTTTTTGAACATTTTAGTATCCTTTACGTAAGAAAGTGTTTAAGTACAAGCACTAAATTAACAGGAGTACAAGAACGTCGAGTAATGTCAAGCTATACAAAATGAATCAGCAATTCATTCAGAGAAACGTAGCCAGAATGTATCCTGGTCTGCTTCAAATATTCTACTCATTAATATCATATTAACACTCACTACATAACACTGCTATGATTTCAAATGGCAATATTATATTACAGTTTTATAATATTTTGCTGTATCATAGCCAGACATGAGTAACAACAATTTTAGCAAGCCCTATCTTAAAAACATGTAGTTTCTTCCTCACAAACCCAATGCCCTGCAGTGAACCTCATTGTTCTTATGTGCAGAACTCTCCTAATTTCCATCCAGTTCACACCCATCAGCTTCTGGGCCAACATTTTTCTCTAAATTCTCTTCCATTCCCTGCTACCCCTAAAGAATGACTATATTTTGCCAAGACAAAACAACATGTATTAGGTTTTCTTTAAATAGGACAAAGTCGTCTTTCTCCTGAAAATCCCACAAATTCTGTGTGCCTGTTTCATCCTTTATTATCATTTCTCAGCATGAGTGACTGGAACTTACAAAGTATCCCAGATTAGATCAGTAATTTTCTGTTAATGGTCAGCTTTAACTCACCTTGTGCTTTAACAGTAGCATTAAATTAATACAGGAAATTTCAGCGTTTGTTCCATATAGGCTGAGTAGGAATAAATTAAGACTCACAACTCACATCCTGTATTGTAACTTATTTTTATGTTAATTAATAATATCATAATAGCAGAACACTACACAGTTTCTGTTTGATAAAAAGAAGACACATTTCAACATTATTGCTATATATCAATGACATTACTGTTATGAGAATTCCAACTGATGGGAAAATTTTGTTCTCCGTAACATCTGTGTGAATTATTGAAGAAGACAAGAGCGGAATCTGTCCAGACGAACCTTCCTTGAGTTTTAGCTACATGGTGCTGAAAAAACATTTTTACTACAAGAACTTAAAGCAATTCATTAAATTAGTTGCACCATGAAATAAAACAATAATAAATAATAAAACAATAAAACAATGCTGCTTGGGACACATCAAAAAAGGACAGATTGCTGGCATATGCTGTTCAGCTGATGCTAAAATATTTCAGAGATGTTATCTGTTCTGTCATTGGAAACATTTTTTGAGATGTGCCAAGCAGCCTGTGAGGTGGCAATGCCAAACTAAAATTCCCACTCCAGTGAGCAACTGCAATGGAATACTGCCCTCATTTCAGCTGAGCAAGGAACTCAATACATTGCAGACCTAATAAATAAGCCACAAACATTTAAAAAAAACCACCATGTTTTCTTCCAATATGGGTGAAAAAATACCTTAAATCCATCATTTCTAAGGTTTGTCATGACAGAATTATAAATCTGTAATTGCAGAACTACCATCCTCTGGGCAGCTTAAAACTTTCTGCATGATTGAAGTCTTTCTTCCTTCCCTTTCCCAGTTGTCTTTCATACTTAAATATTACTGAAATCTAATGGAATACTTAAAAAGGAAGAGATTTTTCTAACAGATTGCATAAATTACAGCCTGTGATATCAAAAATAACAATTGCAAAGTGAAGACACTGATATTGTTCCTAATCTTAAAGTGATGAAAACCATTATCTGGAAAACAATAATAAAAAGCAGTTCAAGATTGGCATAATGTTAACAGGGATTAATTAGCAAATTAAGTCTTCTGTACATAAGTCTTCTCATTATAATTGAGTTCAAGATATATGAAGAACATTTAAGCAACCAATGCTAACCACATAATTTGCTGTTTTCTGGTAAATTATACAATCCAGAACTTCAACTTGATTGTGATTCAGGTAAAATAAGAAGTTCTTCCTTCAGGTAAAAGATGTCACCAGAAAGTTCACTGATCAGATAAAAAGACAAAATTCTACAAAATAACAGAAGACAACTAGTAGAAGGAAGTTTAAGAGAAACTGTTAAAAAACAGCTCCTTTCTCATATATATATATTAGTGCTGAGACATCAAAACAACATGAATCTTTCAAGTACAATAGGGAAATTCTACCATCCTAAACTGTGCATTCTATACTTAGATATTGTTTGGAATGTTATTGATAGCTCTTTCTAAACTAACAAAATCATCTTATAAAAATAGATGAAGTGTTACTTAACACAGTGAAGGATCTCTGTAGCGAACAGTGTTATCTGCATATAAATGAATACTAAAATATTTACATATCATAAATCATTTATGAAGGTATGAGATTCATTCTGGCTCTCACCTAGCAACTAGTATCTGAAAATTCATCAGATCTTCAAAGATACATTGTTCATTCAGATAAACAACAAGTTGAGTCAGAATTCCAAAACAGAAGTTTTGCAATCGCCAATTCCATCACAAGTTTTAAGTGGGCTTGTGCTGGTTTTGGCTGGGATAGAGTTAATTTTCTTCATAGTAGCTAGTATGGGGCTATGTTTTGTATTTGTGCTGAAAACAGTGTTGGTAATATAGAGATGTTTTCATTATTGTTGAGCAGTGCTTATACAGAGTCAAGGTCTTTTCTGCTTCTCACACCACCCCACCAGTGAGTAGGCTAGGGGTGCACAAGGAGTTGGGAGGAGACATAGGTGGGACAGCTGACTCGGGCCGACCAAAGGGGTATTCCAGACCATATGATGTCATGCTCAGCATATAAAGCTGAAGGAAGAAGAAGGAAAGGGAGAACGTTCAGAGTTATGGCATTTGTCTTCCCAAGCAACTGTTACATGCAATGAAGCCCTGCTTTCCTGGAGATGGCTGAACACCTGCCTGCCCACGGGAAGTGGTGAATGAATTCCTTGGTTTGCTTTGCATGCGTGGCTTTTGCTTTACCTATTAAACTGTTGTTATTTCAACCCATGAGTTTTCTCACTTTTACTCTTCTGATTCTCTCTCCCATCCCACTGTGGGGGAGTGAGCAAGTAGCTGCATGGTGCTTAGTTGCCAGCTGGGGTTAAACCATGACAAGGCTACAACATCAAAATCTTGGAAAAACATTAGTAAAAAATTACATCAGGAGTTATCCATACAATTTGGATACAGCTCAAGTGTTAGTTCAAGATGCAGCTCAGCCATAATACAAATTGTAGACCTGAAAATTAGCATTCATAAAACGCTTTACTGATATGTGCAATTCTAAATAAAGTTCTTTTATATATCATATTGTAAAGAACATGATAGCTGAATGTGAAAATCCCTTTTAAAAATACAGATATCATACTAATAACAGCAAATAAAAGAAACTAAAGTTAATATTAGCTGACTGTAAAATAAAGGATCAATATAGCAATTTCCTGCATATTTGCTCTCGTTTATAAGGTAAAACCAACAGCTGCATTAAGCTGTTTAAAATGGAAGACCTCTTGCCTACGTGATATATATTTATGCAATGCATACAGTGCTTGTCTCAGAATTAAAATGTGGATGGAGGGTCAAAGCGAAGAGAAGATAAAATATAGGCACTTTAATGAATTAGTGTAATAATACCGTTTAACTATATTCAAGGCACAGCTCAAGAGACTGCATTCTAGTTTTCAATTTTTACTAGCTTCAAAAAGAGAAAATCACAACTAGTCAAAGACTTTGGTTCTCATACTGATGTGGAAATTGTGCTATTTTGGTTTTATACAAAATAAGAGTAAATGTGCTCCTGAATATCTGCTACAATTTCTCTTTAAATGGAAATGTCAGAGAAAGGTTCAGAGATGAAGCAGGAGTAGTGACATTTCCAAGCCCCAACATGTTTGTAGAGGACATAGGAATAATTTCTCTAGATCACAATAATAAAAGCAACTCAAGGTTAAGTTAACATCAGAGTTTGAGTGAATCACACACCATGAATAATTTATTTGAAATGTAGCTTTTCTCTTAATTGTCACAAATACAGAAGCAGTTTTATTTCTGTATGTAATATTTGCATTTACTGTACAAACATAATTTTGAAGCTCCATAGGTTGCCTATGACCTTTTGAAAATGTGCATTTCTTGCCTCCTTGTTATCAGTCAAACAGTGCACATTGTTATTCGTAACTCAATTATATATACAGAAATTTTTCCTGGATAAATGTTTACATTTGTAAATATAAGCTTTGCTTTGGCAAGCTGTTGCTTGTGTAAGCTGAAAATTCACTTTCCAAAGTATTTATACTAATAAAACTCAGTACTTCAAGCAGTTACCAAAAGCAAACAAAAATGAAATTGAGCACAATCCAATGATACTTGTTAAATATCCAATTAATTTGTACAATATTTTCTAACCTCTAATTAGGAATTAAGAAAGAAATAATCTAAGGTACACTATTTATTGCAAGATTAAATTCACGTGTTTCAAAAGTATATACCTATCCCAGAATATGATGTAGAGCCACAACATACAAAAATACAACATTTAAAAACCTACAGAACATTAGTTAATTTATCTGATTTTGGCCCAACTTGAAGGTTGCGCACTAGATTAAAAGTGAATGAAAGCAACGTGTTATCCAAGGCTAATAGCAAAGTTACTAGACAGCTATTTCTGAAACAGATGTTCTTAATCTCCTCATTTAGCATTTTTGAAAATCACCTAACTCAAACAAAATTAAATCCCATAATGCTCCTAATTCTCTCTCCCCAACCAAGCCACATGTACCGTAATAACATTGCTTTACTATTTATGATTTATTATATTACTCATTTTTATTATATTTTTGCTATGTATTCTCCCAGCCAAAATTGCCAAGTCAAATAGAGATAATCAGTTTGTTGGGCTTTGGTGGAGTTCCCCTCTATATGCTCTAATGAAACGCAGAAATTAACAGCCCTCGGCTCCCACTGCCTCAGCATCCGCCTTCCTGCCTTCTGCACCGGCTCAAGCCCACCAGGGCCCTGGCAGCTCCTCAGGTTTTACACAGACCTCTCCCAGGTAGCACCCTTTCTGTCAGGAGGGAAGGGAGAAGTTCCGTTATCCCTCAACCTGTGTTAAAAAAGCCCATCAGCCACTTATGATGGAGAGCAGGCCCAGCTCTCAGGGTGGGGAGGGATGGAAGCTCTTAAACAAGGGAGGATTCATAGCAGGGCGCTCTCCTCCCACTCTTGAGCACAAAAACAGAAAGGTAGGAGTCTATGTCTTTTTTAATGTAATCTTGTGGTCTTCCTGTCAGGTTGGCAGTATTGCCTAATTAGAACGAACCCACTAAAATCTGCACTAAAACCCAGCACTGGGTTTAGCTGCCCAGCCAAGGAGCTGGTAGGTGGCAGGAGGCTCCCCTCAGCCCGGCCCTGTCCCACAGCGGTGTCTGCTGGGCAGGGCTGAGAAGTGGTAATCCTGAAAGTGGAGGGGGAATACAGGTCCCTACCTGGGCACTTTCCCCACAGGCAAGGCAGGAAGCAGGCGTTACCAGGGGACAAGGCGGGGCATCTTCAGGCCTGTTGAGCTCCTGGGATGGAGTTGGAGGTGAGGAACCTGGGGAGCTGAGGAAGCGTGTGGAGGCAGACAGGGGTCTGGGGAGGAGAGGGACCACAGCTGCCCCATCTGGTGTGGCAGGCTGATATGGAGGTGTGCTGGGGAGGGACAGGCCCCAGAAAATGAGGTGTGAGCTGGTTGGGAGAGCCTGTGGTGGTAAGAGTGATCATGAAGCTTGTGAAAGCCTTCTGGTTGTACCTCTGCTCTTGGTAAAATGACTAATTAACTGATAAGCCATTGATGAAGAAGCCTGTGCTGTTGGAACACTTTGATATGACTCATGACTGGTTTTGAGGAGATGTAGACACTGGGATTGTTGTTCTGAGTTGTTTCCAAACTGTCTCATAGGAGCATATAAGTGCTGTAAACTAATTAATCTTATTTACCAGCAAAATTATGTGGATAAATAAACCCAATAACTGCATTTATTTTAGCATAATCTAAATATTCTTGGTCTAAGAATTGTTGTTACTAATTATTTTATAATCACTTCTGTGATTCTTTCTGTAGAAACTATTATCCATAATGTTTTGACAAAATAGCTTATGTAGGCCATATAGAGAGAGTTTACTTATAGCCAGACTGATTCTGCTGATGCACTGTGATAGGTTTGAATCTGAGGTTGGGGTGAAAAGTGTTATGACTAGGTTTGGCAAATCTTTGTACTTTTCTTTCACACTGTTTATTCTGTCCTGGGGATGAGTTACACACATGATTAACAAAGCCAGGATTTGGCCTAGTATCTTTTGAATTACCTTCCCTGTTCTGGTAAAGATCTGATGATGTTGTTATACTTGTTCTCTGGGTTTCATCCACTTGCACTTTAGGTTGTGCTTTCTGAAAGTTCAGTGGCTGAAATTTAGAACACACTGTGATGAGATGCGTAAGCCTTTCGCAGGCTCCTGGGCCATGAAATGGAGCTAAAATTCATAGCCCCTACTTGTACCTGGACAGCTGGTAGAGCTGTGCTTACTGTTTTGTTAGGGTGGTTTTGATCTGGTGAATTTCTTACAATATGTTACTGGAAATTAATTTCGAGTAATTTATAGTTTTCGGTGGATCTGAAAATATAAATTATTTGTGATATTAATGAAAAGTTTATTACCTTATTTATTATTGTTAACGATAAATACTGTTGTATAACTTCTTTGCTGTGAGCAAGGAAAAAAATTTTGGGGAATGTAGTTGTAAGAAAAATGCTTTAATCAGTAATCTAAATGCAAACAAAATGTACCTTACTGCTGGGAAAAGTAGAGATATTTTCCAATTCAAGGACAAAAGTGTAACATTAATAATCATTAAATAAGGACATGGTGATTTAGCTTACCTTTGTATTAATGTGCATAGCAAATAGCACATTAACAGTTTCAGTTATATCAGAAACATAATGTAGATATTCACAGATATGAGTATAAAACCTCTGACTCTTATTATGCTAAGCTGCCTCACATGCCTCTCTGAATAGTGTGTGCAAATGACTGATTTTTCTGTTAAATAAATAAATAAGATTGCCTTATAGTTTTTAGACTGCAATTAATGTTGGAACAACACCAGATGTACGCTGAAATCTTGTGAGATAAATGGGTAGATTTACAAACCAATTAAAAATATTTGTCTTGATGTGCCCAATTATTTCCTAGAATATTAATTTAAATCCTATTGTTGTATTAATGCATATACAAATGCTATGTATGTATGAAATGCTATTGAAAAAATATGGAGTTAAAATTTTTTACTACATAATTCTCCTTGCTTTCTGCCTTTTAATTACAGAAAGGAACATTCTCTTCCTCCTGGCTGGTCTCTTTTGGGGTTTGTTGGGTTTTGGTTTGGTTTTTTTGCAACTCAGCAAGGCACTTTCTAGGTGATAACTTGCACTGACAATTGCCATGTTGTCCTGTTTAGGTCTGCAGAAATTGTTCATTTCTTTAATTGTGGTACTCATTTGTCTGTAACTGAGAAAATAACCTGCAAAGCAGTTATGAAAATGAAATTCAGAAATTACAAAAACATAGCATTTGTCTTCTCTCCTATGTACTTCTCTTACGTACTCCGATGTACTTCTCCTATGTGCATCACTTCCTCTAGTACAGCTCATGTTGCTGTACTTAATATAGTGATGAAACAACACTTGTGTCACCAGTTGTAACACAACATATTGTTAAGCTCAGTCACAACTGTTCTAACGCATATAGAGTGCCTACAACTGCTTTGCCCCTTTCTTATTGATTACAGAGCCTATCCGTGACGTCAGACTGGCTGCTTAAATGGAAAGCACCATTTCACTCCAGCTGGAGGTTTTTAGTACCAATGAAAAAGATATTTCAAGAAATTATTGAGTTATATCTCAAAACAGACACAGAAAATACAGTTGCCAAGGTCCTAACTGGTTCTGAATGTATATGGAAGAGCTCTGTCCTAATGTGGTCCTATTCTTATATCAATAGAGGTGTTCGTTTTCTTTTATCAATGGAGTCTTTCTCACAGCATTAGCAGCTAGTATTATGTCCATTCAGATTTGTTTCTCAAACTAAGTACTTGCATGAAAATTGGAGAGAAAAAAAAAAAAAGGTTCATAATGCTTATGTATTTGCAATCAAGAAAGCAAAGGTAACAGGCTACTACTTGGTGTACAGATCTCTACATACAAATTGCATAGACTATCATTCAAATCAGAAAGATACTAATAAGAATTTTTTGGGACAACACATCTCCTCTTAGAAACAAAACTTTTTTAAAAAAAAGATGCCTGGTTATTTTAATCAACCTTTTCATCATTAACCAAAATGTATGTGAAATCAAAATATGCTCTCTGAAAAAGAGAATATTCTCTTTTGATCAGAAAATGTTGCCATGATAGTCTTTGTGGATTGTAATTTGATGTCATCTGTTTCTCTCTTCTTTGCTGTCAAAGCAACATGTATCAGTCAGGACTGGGTCCAATCAGGCCAACAGAATTGCAATTTTTCCATGGAAAACTTAAGCAAGAACTGTTTTAATCAGCTTTAGGTTGAAACATTCTTTTTTGATAAAAGTTTAGGAAATGTTCTAATCTTGCTTTGACTTGCTTTAGCAAGCTGTCCTATATTGTGATGCCAGATTGCTTCTGAATGTTCTGGCTCTGCATGCTGCATAGTTTCAACTGAGATTACTAGTTTTTGTTTTACAGTACTGCACAGTCAGTATTGCTGCTTTTTGCACCTCAGATGCTTATTTATACCGGTTGCTGTATTCATGTTGCTTGGCTCTTGCTATGCAAGGTTACAGAAATTACATTTTCTTTTGCCTTTAGCAACGTAATGACAAGTTCTAATGTAAAAGCTACTTGATGTTTTCTTTATTTTGTTGACCTGTACTTAACTATAAAGTAAAAAAATCCTGGCTTTGTTTTGGTTTTGTGTAACGTGAAGTTAGTGGCCCTGCATAATTTTTTCCTTAGTCATAATTTTTTCTGAATGAAAAGTCCACTAGAGAACCAATACTATTACTATTATAAAACGACATTGTTAGCATTCATTTTGGCTTATGTGTAAATTCCCAATACCTGTATTGGGAAATTTAGGGAAACACAGAAAGAAGAATCATGCATGTTAGATCACTTTCAACCATGGGTCATTTGCTTTGAGCTCCAGAGAACTTGGGGGTAAACTCTGCTGGGTTTGGTCCATTAATCTTTCTTAAATGTTAGTATCTCCAAGCAGAAAGTGCAACAGCCACTGTTTTACCATGTGTTCCTCTTCTATATCTTAGTGTTGGAGCCGGTACCATCTACACCTGACAAGATATGGCCTATACATTTGTTCAAGTAGCACTATCAATCCAATTGCATTTTATATATAACCACCCTGTCTTAAAGCTGAATATTTTATCTTCTCACCTAAGATAAATACAGAGATTCAAGAGAAGTTAAGCATATTAGTTCATGTTTAAGTGAGTCTTTACTACACTTCTCTAACCAAAATTTAATCCTGAAAGAAATTAAGCATTTACAATCCCAGTAAGATGACTGGATGTTGTTGCATCTTTATACCTTGCTGTAAGGCTAAACCACAATTAATCATGGAAATTGTCAGAAATTAGGTTAAAATAAATGGTTGCTACACCACTTAACATTCTTAATTCTTTGTGGGATAGCCTTTCAACCAAAAGCAGTATAGTCATGTTGGAAATTAAAACAATGAAACTCTAGTTACTATTCTTAACATGATCATGATTGTTCAGAATCTGTGAGGGTATGTCAGATCACAAACTGAACCTATGCTTATAAGGACCTGCCTCCGTGTCTGTGTTTGGCACTGTAAGGCAAGTAGTAATGCTCAGGAAGCTCTATCCATCTCTTTATGTTGTAAAGCACAGTCATGTTCTGTTTGGCCACTTCCACAGCCCTTCATGTTTTGAGACATAATTCATATTGCTGAAGCAATTAAAGCACTTTATAAGCAGTACCAGGAATTTTCCAATAAAAAAAGCACTTTATAATACCATAAAGAAGTCAGCCCAGAGAGCACTTAGATCTATTTACATACTGACCATAACCAGGGACATAAAGAGAATAAGAAGAGTTCAAGGCAGTGACCTTGCTCCCAAGGACAGCTTCTAGTGATTTAGCCATCTGTGCCTCTGGCTCAAAGTATGCAGTTGCAGCAGAACTGTATGCAAGTTCCAGGACTACCTACCCCTTCCTGCCAAAGACACATGGCTTTTGATGTTTGACAGTGAATCCCAGACTCGGGGACACATGCTGATACGTGTAATGCTTTGTGGCAGCAAGCAGTGCCAGGAATTTTTAGTACAAACTTCACATCTTCAGCAACCTGAATGGAACAGTCTGTCCTGTCATAGACCAAGCGAGAAAGTAGCTCCAGCTTAGTAACTCTGTAATTTCTTCAATTAATGGAGAGTTTCATTTCAGGACATGTGGCATCTTCTCATCTTACTGCTGCCCTGTGTGCAGTGCATGAAAGGGTCTTAAACGGGCAATTTCTCAGTACTAGGAACTTCATCAGTGAGCATGCCTTTTCAAGACTGTGAAGAAAAGATACTCCAAGTGACAAGTATGATCTGATGTAGGTGATGGAGCAAGCTTTATAGTTTTTCTAAATTACTGTAATGAAAAATAGACAGTTCCAAAACATGCTATACTGGAACTTAAATTGCTCCCTTTTTACTTATGATCCAACTCCCCCAAACAAAATTTCAAATAAAAAGCAGAACATATTTTATACATGCTAATTTTGTAAATATATTATCTGCAGTTAGTTGTATATGTGATGGTTTTGTACAGTCCTTGCACTTTTTTATATACTTTTGACATGACTTACTGAAGACATTGGATTTTTTTTTGCAGAGGTGTCCTGGTTTCAGCCAGGATAGAGCTGCTTTTCTTCACAGAAGCTATGTTTTGGATTTGGGATGAGAAAATGTTGATAAGGTGCTGAAGTTTTGAGCTCTTGCTAAGTAGTCAAGGACAGTCCAGCTTCTCATGCTGGCCTGTCAGAAAGAAGGCTGGGGATGCACAGGAAGCTGGGAGGTGACACAGCCAGGACAGCTGATCCAGACTGGCCAAAGGGATATTCCCTACCATACGACATCATGCCCAGTACATAAACTGGAGTTAGCTGGGGGGTGGGAATCGCTGCTCGGGGATGGGCTATCGATCACCAGGTGGTGAGCAACTGCTGTATTGGGCATCTCTTGTTCTTGTACATTCCTTTGTCAGTATTATTATTGTTGTTACCATTGTTGTTTCCTTCTCTCTTTCTGTCCTATTAAATTGTTTTTATCTCAACCCATGAATTTTTCACGATTCTCTTCCCTGTCCCACTGTGGGAGGGGGGAGTGAGCAAGTGGCTGCGTGGTGTTTAGTTGCCGGCTGGGGCTAAACCACAACAGTCCTTTGGTGCCCAATGTGGGGCACAAAGGGCTTGAGATAATAACGGTTGCAGGTCACAATATCAGTTTCTTTGATTTGCATCATGCTCTCGTCTTTGCCGTATGTGTTAAAGATTGGTGATGGTTTCTGCAGGCTGCTGTACCCTGCAATGATCAGTAATGTCTTGCCTGTGAGATTTGTTTTTAGGACACTGACCTTGAGCTTAATGTGGTATCTGAGCTCTGTACTAAAGGGCTTGCCATGGAAATTATTCTAATTTGTGATCTATTACATCAACAAATATTTAATTTCTGATTTTTCTTTTCTATCTCTAGGTAGCATTTTAATCTTGCAAAGATTCTTGAGAGTATTGTATTATGTTTTTATAGACTGTCAACAGCTCCATGTAGCACAGACTCTCTAAGGGAATTACAGGTTAGAAGTGCAGTTCAGTTTTGCGCTGAGGAAAAGTGTTTCTGCGTTCATATCACTGTCCAAACTGCATTTAACCAACTTCCAAATTCTGTAGCTCTCTTCCGACCTCATTCATAGTAGCTTTCCTACAACTCCTCTGAAGGAGATTTATTTTTCCTCATAGTTTTTTTTAATTAAAAATAGCTAAATTTAGATTTGAAAATCTCTAAAGTTTGTGGTAGTTTTTGTCACATGTTGAACTTCATAGGCAAAATTCTTGTTTTATTAAAAGAGAGGTTTGTGCAGTGGAGGGATAAAGCAATATACTTCCAGCAATATACAGCAAATTTCCAGCTTTGTTGCCCTACCATTTCATGTAATACTGCTTTAAGAAATATATTAATATTAAATAGTTAATCTTTGATCCTATGTTTAAAAAAATTTGCCTATGCTTGAGAGCTCAGATTGTAGCCTAAAGCCATTTCTTATGCAGCCTGCATACATCCTTGCATTGTTCTGCTTAGAAAAAATTTGCTCAAAAATGAAGTTTCATGGCAATAGCAATATGGCAGATTATTTCCAATTAATTCATTGCACATTGCTTTTGTTTGTCCACTATACCATGATAGCAACATCCTTCCCACTTCTGCAGCTAACTTGGGGTTTTCAAAAATGTTACATGCATTTACAGGTTTTAAAAAGCCTACCTTTCAAATTCTTTGTAAATTATGTCTTCTATGCTAAAGTCAATAGGGAAGAACACTTTTAGTTGACAGTTTGTGGGGGTTAAGTAAACAAATGTTAAGCTTTCATTACTGGTTAAATAAAAACATATTTCCAGTAGAGAAGAAGGAATACTAGCAAGGAAAGCATTTTGAGCACAGATTCAAAATAGATCAATTTCCACCTCTGTTTGTGGCTATGAGAAGAATTTATTTTAAATAAAGATATTTCAAGTTAGGTGGGAAGTTCATAACTTCACCAGAAAATGCAGCATGTTATTGGAACAATAATTGCAATGTTTGCCTTAATGTTCAATTATAAAACTAAACATCAATATTTTATTTTGTTACTTTCATTAGAAACTTACTTCATTTTTGCTAATTTTGTTTTTAAACAATCTAATACAACTTGTTCATTTTCACTTTTAAAATTTTTATTTGCATAGTATTACCTATAATAGCAGTATAGATAACATTGCTGTATTATAAAGTTGGACATTAAAGAAAAATATAGGTATACAGCACTCGTAAGACTTTAATTCAGCTTTGCTGCAGGTGGGCCTCATTAAAGTCCATGATGGTGGCATGGTAATGGCCTGTATCAGCTCTAGGAATCTCTATACCATTGTTAATATAAAAAGTACCATTTTCCCCAAAGAATCTCTTTGAATTCAGTGGATTATTTGTTTGTGTAAGTATTTCTGCATCAGGTAACTAGTGTACGATGCTATTAGTTTATTTATCTGTTTGTTTTTTGCTTATATATATGCAGTTTAAAAGCATTTAAATCCATGGATTATATTTTTCAAAGATAATATTGATGGTTTACTTTTCTAAAAGGAGCAATTATGTTGCAGTACACCAAAAAAAAAATCTACATTTTTGAAAAGCCTGTTTTTTTGTAAATGGAGGTTGTTGGAGTATAATTTTAAAAAGCTGTGCAGTTTGAACCTGCAATTCTAACAATAGATGTAAATTTAATTGTAGTTTGCAGAATGTCTTTAAGGTAAATAAAGGTATTGCTCTTTCAAAGTCTGTCTATGGGTCTTCAAGAGAAGACAAAACAGTTCAACTGCCACCCCTAGAGGAATGGTATCTTTTGTAACTGTAATGGCATCACACTTTTTTTGCTTATTTTTGTTGTCTCTAATCATGCATTTTTGGCTAAAAAAATTACACTGTTTTAGCCAATACTGTTTCAAAAACAAATTTTTACACAGCAGATTCTTCTGTTTGCAGCTCACAGTCAAGGTACATCCCACAAAGGTGAACCAAATACTGATAATATGAGTGGCTATCTCTGTGTAGAGTGCCAGTCTGTATAAAGCACCTAAAAATATCAAGAAGGCCCAGTTGTGGCCTTAAGTGTGATGTTGGTAGCAGAGGGCAGAAGCAGAAGTCACTCCAGGTATAGACTGTCTGAGATGACATCCAGCATCGTAAGGATGTTGGATAAGTCTCTAGTCTCCCCACTGCTCCTTATCTTAAAAAACAAACAAAAACAACAACAAAAAAAATACCACCCAGCCACAACTTTTTGCTTTGTCTTTGTTATTCAACTTTTTTCATTAACTGGATTTTTCAAAGAATTAGCTGAGATCTGGCACATCAAATGGATATACATGTGTACTTCATCAGGACAAATTCACCTCTGAACAGGAAAAGTGCAAGCAATAACATGAGCTGTGTAGCAGAATGGCAAAAATCACGCTGTATATTCAAAGTAGGGTTTTGTTGTTGTTACATTGGTCTGACTACAAAGTTAGGTTTCTTCTCCTCATTATAGGTAGGCTGCTTAAACAAAGTTCTTTAGTGCTATAGGAGAGGTTTTGAGGAACCGTAACGAGTGTGGCCATATCTCACTATGTTGGAAAAACCGGACAGTTCTGCCTTTTGAATGAGTAAAATTTTGGAATATTCACTCTAAAAATCAAGAATCCACATTTTTCCACAGCAAAGTTGGAATTGGCTTTGACTTGCTAATTGGACTAATATTGAGATGTGACTATTCTGACCCTCAACATTCTTTTTTTGTCAATATGCTTTGTCTGTGTTTGCTCTGCTATGTCCTAATCTGAGGCTATAAGCATTTTAGTGCTCTTTGCCTTGCTCATTACTCAGTGGTTAGACAGCAAGCCTTAATGAGGCCCTTTAAGTTATGCTGTAAATGAAGTGTAAGTGAAAATAACAGACTTAGAACCCTTTGAAACTATACTTTGCTTCTGTCACTCTGAACAGATCAGGAGAGAAAAAGTTTACCACCTGGGTTTTGATGCATTTACTAGTTTACACAAGATGGCCATTAGCGTTCATCAGAGGCAGTTGTTCTGGTGGTGTTCATTTTCTTTTTAATATATTGTCATTTATGAAGAGAGCAGCAGTCTGTAAATGTAAATCCACGGGGGTTTTTTATAATTCTTACATAAACAAACAAAGCTTCTCAAATCATTGAAGGTCATTAAAATGTAATGCTGCACAAAGTTCAATGATAATGTACCCATTTAGTAAACATACCTTTTTGTACAAACTTTTAGCCCTTGTCTCTGATCAGTATTCAGGTGGAATCATTACTAAATTATTCCAAATGTATATTTTAAATGAAGCTTTTAAAAGCTTCCTCTATCTTTTAAGCTTATACTCTTTACATTACTAAAAGGTTCTTCTGTTATGTGATGTCATGTTTTGCAATGTCAGTTTATATAATGTTTTTCATTCTACTCTATTTTTTTGCCTTTTGATGCAGTTTAAAAAAAAAAAAGTTAAAGCTGTTTCTAAAATGGAAAGCTTTCTTTTGTTTGGCCACAATATAAATAGGTCACTTATGAAGAACAAGCTGTACCCTTTTATTGCTTAAGTATTTTTAATATTTAAGTCTAATAAAGATCATATTTTGCACAGCAATATTCTCGTTAGTTCTGTGTCTTGTTCCAGATAGAAAAAAACCCTACCTTTATACCCTGCTGTAATACCCATGGCCTTATTAAGCCTTGGTACATAGAGTCTTCAGCTTACCTCTTAAAGACATTATCAGGCTTATTCCAGCACAGATATTTTCTTTAACGGAGAATTTTAGTATGATATTGGAGCTGGAAATAATGTGTAACTGTCCATCTAAATCTGTCTTATCTTTTTTTCTTCTTTAAAACAGAAATAATGTTTTGCTTTAGAATCAGATCTTCTAAAGGGATTTTATGTGCAGCTCATTCCACTTTACTGGATTCTGCAGGACTGAGGTATCTCTCCATTGCAGACTTCCTACGAAGAGTATATTCGATTCAGAATTTGCTTCCCATAGTTCTGGCACTACTAAAACAATTAATTTAATTTTCTCACTTGTCCATATTTCTGAAAAAAACTATTTTTCCATGTAATGCTTATAGATAGCTACCTGTTTATCATTAACTATGCTGAGCTGGATGGTGATCTCAATTTGAACCTTAGTAGGAAAGCTTAAATAGAAGAAATGCAACTCAAAAGAGTCTTGGTAGATGCATAACTGAATGTGCATACAGCGAAAAAATCACTCTCTTCACTTCAAGTCATAGTTTAAGCACATCATGGTTCAGTATAGGTAAGCTGACAGTCTCATTCTGGGGCCTTACAGCTATCTGTTCGTAGTGGTGGTATTGGCCTGAGCATGGAGCTTTAATATTTCATATAATGTCTCTGAGTGACTTTGTGTGTGTGGATATGTGCATGTATACTTGTAGAGAAATATAGAGAAATATATACATATGCAAATGTACATAGACATTTGCAAATACCTGTTTGCAAAATTGATCAAATTATATGTGCATTGACAGAAATATACAGACACCATTGCACGAGAATGTGTATAAACATTCAGGGCTAAGTATTCCAGCTCCTCATCACGCTCCAGTTCTGACCATAATCAATGGGTCGAATTCAGCAGCCTGGATTCCACGTAAAATCACTCAATCATTTTCACTGTAACTGATAACGAATGTTAAGCTGTAGGTGAAAATTAGAAGCTATTTTTCAACATTTGGTCTTGAATTACTACGATTTATCTCCTATTTTAAATGGACTTTTTCCTTTTAGCCACCGAGGCGAAGGGCTCCGGAGCGGAGGATCGCGCCCGGATACCCCTTCCAAAGCGGCCAAACCGCGCACGCAAAAGCGCAGGGGGAGAGAGGAGGCCCCAGCCCCGCCCCAGGCCGGCTGCGCGGGCTCCTGGCGAGCGGGAGCTCCGACTCAGCGCGGGGGGCACAGGAGCGGCG